>NC_068985.1:99026691-99027811 GCF_001194135.2 Octopus bimaculoides | reverse complement strand
ATATATATATATATATATATATATATATATAACGAACACATTTACAAGCACAAACATATAAACATGCTCACACGTTCAGATAGTTTTTCGCTTCAAACATACATTCTCTACCCTTTCACAGTTCATTGGAAGCTCTATACGATTAACGGGTAAACGTGTTATGATTCGCAGAGCGCAGTCAATCTCATTATTCTAAAGTACGTATGCACAAGCGTTCAATTGCGCATACATCCGCGCACACACACTCTCAAATGCACGTACACACTCATATGCTACCACCATCACCGCCATTACATCACTATCATCACCATGTCACACCACTGAAATGCTTAGAAGTCACGGTGTTTCTAAAAGCATTAATGACTTGAAAGATGTGAGCTAAAACGCAGTGAGCAGCCATACTGTATTGCAAACGAGATCTCATCAAGACATAACAAATATGGCTAACTTTCTCACATAAAAAGAGGCGGAGGAGAGGTTTGCCAATAACAATTAATCCAACATTAAGGGGTTAATTAAAACCAAACAAGTAAATATTTGCAAGTTGAATTTAATTTGTAAGGGTAAAAAGAAATATAATTTAAGACTGGTGTAAAAATTACTATTAATCACGTTTCGCATATTCCTTCTACCACACTCGTTTGTTATCGTTTTACAGCACCTGTTTTGTACATACACGCACGTACACGCACACACATATACAAATTCGCGAAATATGTGCATGTACTCTTTACATGTGCATGTACGCGTGAATGTGGAGATGTGTGTAAGCATATAGAAAGATCATTCAGCTTTAAGACACGGAAATGACTTGTTCATAAAGAAGTAGAAATTTTCGAATAAAAATAAAAGAAAAGAGTAGAATTCCTACAACATTGATAAAACACGTAATATTTAAGCCCTATTGAAATTAATTCCAGAAACAATTGTCATCCGATATCATGAATTCTATATCCAAATACATGTTATAATAATATTATATACTTTATTACAAAATTAAAAACACACACATACATATATGTATGTATATGTATATCTATATATATATATATATATATATATATAACATATGCACACATTCGCACACCCACACACATTTATATATATATATATATCTATA
>NC_068985.1:99024372-99026468 GCF_001194135.2 Octopus bimaculoides | reverse complement strand
ATATACACGTCCGTGTGTGTGTGTGTATGAAACAAAAGGCAAATGTATCTAATAAAACATTGGCAAGATATGCGAAAGATTCAACAGAAACATATACAACTAAACTAATGTAAAATCAATATATGGTATCTAAAAATCAATATCGATTTACCGAATACAGTTTTTACTAAAATGCATAAACCCCGAATAACCCTTGAAAGACTACAATGAGAAGACCGGAATCTTGCAAAGAGCACTCGTTTTAGTGTTTCTAAAACTCCATGCTGTTATTAATATCATAGCATTATGAAAGAATAATATTGTCGTAATTGACTGGATTAACAATATTAAGTGGGTGTGATTGTAATTATGTAAATTTATTCAGTTTGACTTTGATTATTTTCCTGTAGTCTTTGATGCGATTACTATGAAAAAGCCGGAAGTTCACCATCATTAACAACGGCGATTTTCACATCGTTATACATGTTTAAATAAGATCCTCCTATTCCAGGTTCATTCTGTTTAAATTTTAAATTATGGATATGAAGTGCTTGATGGTGGAGTACTGTGGGTAGCTTTGAGAGAACTAACTGCTGCGTGAATAAATAAATCTATGGTCGTGTGGTGCGCTTAGTAATTGGTTTGCATATCTCCATTGTATCCAAAGAAATTTCCCGTAATTTCACCAAAAATTGAACAAGAAATGGTGGCTTTATATCTTTGAAAGTGTATTCAGAACTGCGTCTAGATCTAACGCTATCTTGTCTCCTTTCTATCGCCCGTGAGACAAAACAAATTATAGGGGTGTTATATCTCAAACTACTGCTATCTAGCACCTTCGGATGATCTCTACTCAACCGCTACACAACTGCTACTCGACTGCTACTCAACTGCTACTGAACACTCTACCACGGCCAGACTACCTCTATTTATATGTCTTGGGAGATCCTACTTCTTCGCCTGGGGGCATCGACACAACAAGGGGAAACTAGTTAACAAGGACGCCTCTGAATGACCCGTCAACCTACTTGGAATAACAGGTAAACCTCTCTCAAACAAACTATCTTTTTATTAAAGAGGAGTTCGATAATATGGTCCCAGATACATGGTGACTGTCTTATTTTTTATCGTGTGTTTGTTTGACCAGGGTCGTACCGGAGCAAAACATTAGCAATAAACAGTTACAAATAATGAAATAGTGAACCAAATTTTCGTATTGATTGATATTTGATACTATGTGAAGTTGAAATTTCAATAATATTACTACTATTTTCACAGAACGGATAGTTAAAGATTTTGAATTCCTTTGTGACATATTTCTAGCAATAAAATCAGTTTATTTTACTTCTGGGACTTCATTTCATTCCACCGAGGCATTATAGAGTGTAAAACAGCGTTTCTCTTTTCTTTAATGCCAAAATACGAATAAAAATTGGCAAGTGAAAAACACCAACTGTCTCAAACAACTCACATAAAAATTGTTGATGTCACTCAAAAAAATAAAGTTATTAACTATATTCTGCCAAATAAAGGTGATACCACTTCATACACACAGTAGGCTCAATTTTCTCCAAACCTACATTCATTAAATTGAGTTCTTATCTGGTAGAAACCTTCGGTTATTTCCCTTGCCTTTTCTAAGAAATTTCATTAACTTTAATTTTTTTTCTTAGGATTTGTTAGTTCAAATAGGGAATTCTTAACATCAAGTATAACCTGCATTTAGTTGTGTGCATGTGTGCATGCGTGCATGTGTGTGTGCGTGTGTGTGTGTGTGTTGTTTGTGTGTGCATGTGTGCTTGTGTGTGTGTGAGTGTGTGTCTATGTCTGTGTGTAGATATGCTCACATATACACGCACATACTCACATGCATTTAAATAAAAATATACACACATAAATATACACAGGTACGTATGTATACCTATACATATATCTATATATGTGTGTGTCTATGTATCTACACATACATATATATGCATTGTTTGCGATGGCCCGATAACTGAAGAGATGGTGGCGTGGGTTTCCGCCCCGACATCCGAAACTCGGAGTTTTATCATGGCTGCCGAATAATTGTCACATATTATATTTACACACACACACACACACACACACACACA
>NC_068985.1:99022555-99023409 GCF_001194135.2 Octopus bimaculoides | reverse complement strand
GTGTGTGTGTGTGTGTGTGTGTGTGTGTGTGTGTGTGTGTTTGCATGTGTGTCTACATATATATATGCGTCTGTGTGTGTGTGCTCATGTATGACTGCGTGGTGCGTGCGATATAAACATTCATAAAATCTTATGTAGCTGTGAATGTATTTGCGAGAGAAAAAGTAAAACAATATGTTTGCCAGCCGTCTTAGGTATATTCATCCGTCTATTCTCATATCCCCGCACGCGTGTATGTATATACCTATGTATGTATGCATGTATGTATCTATGTATGTACATATATGCGTTTTGCTCCTGTATAATTCCATCAACTATGTGTAACGCCATGTATATTTGGCCATGAATGAGAGAGATGGAGAAAGTAATAAATGAATAGGTTGGAGTGAGAGAGAGAGAGAGAGAGGTGGATAGATAGAATGGCAGAAGAAATAAAAGAGACGATACCTATATAAAGTTTTGTTATTCAATCGTTATACCTGATCTAGCTGTCTATATACACTTCGTCTGTCCATCTATACGTCTGCTTAAAACTGGTCGATCACCACATCCTTTCAATCAATCACTGAGATTTCCTTATTTCCTTTGCTATACTTATTTATTTTTTTACCCTCTAACAGTTTCCCATTCTTCAGCATCACATTCATTCTTCCGTCTCAGTGACCCCTTTCACTCATTTCAAAAGACCCTTTTCTTCTCTTGTATCCTCGACTGATCCCATTAGATTCTTTCAACATAATTCCACGTTATTTATTTATATCTTTTTCTTGCCTTCTTTCTTTTTTTCACGACTAACTACTGTCTCTCTGTTTCTTCGCAACTATATATATATATATATATATATATATATATAT
>NC_068985.1:99018315-99022127 GCF_001194135.2 Octopus bimaculoides | reverse complement strand
ATATATATATATATATATACATATGCATGTATAAGTGTGTAAATAGCTATGTATACACATACAATTTACTTACATATACGCTCATATATGTATAAATACGTATATATACCTATATAGTTTTGTATGTGTATATATATATGTGTGTGTGCGTGTGTGTATGTATATATATGTATATGTGTATATGTATATATATATATATGTATGTATACATATGAATGTGTATATATGATTGTGCGTGCGCGATGTGCGTGTATGTGCGCGTGTTTTTGTATGTATGTATGTGTGTGCGTTAGAAAAGGAATAGAAAAGGGATATATACATATGTGTGCGTGTGTATACACTTCTCCATTTTTTTGTCTATTCTATCTTTCTCCTGGCCTCCTTCCCTCTCTCTTAATCTTTCTACTACCATCCCTCCTACTCTCACCATCCCATTTCTCTCTCTCTCTCTCTCTCTCTCTCTCTCTCTCTCTCTCTTTCTCACCCACTCTCTACGTCACTCCCCCGTCTTTCCTACAGAAGTATAAACACTATTTCAACACTTTCCCTATCTCTGTCTCTCGTCTTCTCCTTTTCCTTCTCTCTTGTGTTTTCCCTTTATAAATTTGAGGTCACCGATATTGTCCCGGAAGTGACAACTATCTAATTTTATTTCAGAAAGTTTTTAATGGAAACCTCTGGCAATGAATAATTTTGGCAAATATAAGTATTTGTTAGTTTAAAGGTCAGTGGCTCAGCGTTAATTCGATGAAGCTTCTTTGTATATTTCATTTATCAAATCGTTTTCAAACAGCGATAAATATTCCAGTTCCATTCGATTCGATTTCTTTCAAAGTCTGTTGTAATATTTCAATATTAATTGCTTTAAGAATATATTCTGGCTTTCTACAGTATATCCACGTTAAGTAATGTATACAGAATACTATTTTGAACTCAAAATGCTTTCATCGCTTATAACGGATTGCGACACCAGTAATTTGTTAATCACTAGTTTTCTATATCAGTAGACGCTAAATTTCCCTAAGCATATGGTCGCTACTGACGACGCTCAATGAAGCAGAAATCTATATATTGCCGCTACTCGGTGTTAATTACTGATATACCTCTGTACCTTTTAGCTCTATACGTCTATACGAGAGGTTTTACTCGAGACGAATACCGCAGTTGTGTGGCTTTCTACTGAATGTCAATTTCTTTATTGCTCGTGGGGGCGCTAAGCATAGAGGGGACAAACAAGGAGAGACAAAGTGATTAAGTCGATTGCATCGACCCCAGTGCGTAACTGGTACTTATTTAATTGATCCCGAAAGGATGAAAAGCAAAGTCGACCTAGTCGGAATTTGAACTCAGAGCGTAACGGCAGACTAAATATCGCTAAGCCTTTCGCCCGGCGTGCTAACGATTCTGCCAGCTCGCCGCCTTCTGCTGAACATCGAGGCAAAATAAAACACACGCCATGCCATTCTGCACTAAACGTGCTTCCATCGCTATTAATGAATTTGTTTGTTTTAGAAGTGAAATTTCATATTTGATTTTTAAAAATAAGTTTATATAATATCATAGGATAAATCGAAATTGATTACCTGTCGAAAGTAGAGGAGCAATTGAATCGAATCAAAATCAAATCAATATTAAAATTGAAATTTGATTTCTTTGCAATTAAAATAAAAGAATAAAAATTCTATGCTTCCAGGTTCAGTCTCCCTACGTGTCACCTTGGAAAAATGTTTTCTGCTATAGCCACGGGTCGACCAAAGCCTTGTCAGTGAATTCGGTAGATGGAAACTCAAAGAAGCCCACTGAGAACCATCGCAATAGAGCAGACTCAATTCATTTCTTTCGAATTTTCACAAATCTGCTTCATGCCTTCAAAGTCAAAACAAAAATGTATGCCTACTCAAAACGAAAACGTAGTTTACTGTTTTAAGTATTCTAACTTGATATGCAGACTATAAGACTACAACATTTAATATGATGTACATAGTTTTCTGACTTACTCCTGATATATCATTCACTATCTTATCCTAAAGCCCGCCATATCAAAATAGCAGTCGCGTCAAAATTTATAATGAAATATAAAATATATTTGAAAACGCGAGAAAACATATTTTGAGAATCTATTTTTCTTATTACTTATTTATCTTAATTTCGTTAGCTTTTGTTTGTTTCGAGCGGGCAGAAAAGATTCTTCATATATGTTTTATTTAAATTATCTTTTATATTTTGTTTGTGTTATTTCTATGTTTGTTGGCTTCTGTGTATTCTTTAAACGTGCTAAAATATTCAGTCAAAGTACATTTGGTGAAATGACATATTTTTAGATATAGAATACATATTCATAAAACACGCACGTACGCACATACACACATACACACATACACACATAAATATATACGCATGTATATATATACATAAATATATATTTATATTTATTATGATATTTTATTATTATATTATATATGCTTTCTTCATTAACTTAAATTTGTTTTATTTTATTTATATTTTTCAATACGTCAAACTAGTTGATTTTCTCAGCTGTCCCCGTTTAAATTATGACGCCATAGCCGCAGCTGCCATGATGAAATATGTTCTTGGTTTTATTATAGATACTGTAGTTCTTGCTGCTGATGCTGGTGGTGGTGGGGATGGTGGTGGCGGCGGCGGTGGCAGCGGCGGCGGCAGTGGCGGTGGCGGTGGTGGTGGTGACACAGGCAGCGGCGGCGGTGTAGGCTGTTGTGTTTATAAAGATGATTACAAAACTTCTCAGGCTCTTTTCTTGAAGACGGCGCTGTTGCTAGTCTCGTTACTTTAACAGGAAGCAATGAAACACTTGTTTCTGTTTTGTGAAGCACGGGCACGCGATATTTTAAAAGTAGGAGAAAAAATTAGGAAGTTGTGGTATTTATTCCTTGTCCATAGGCATCACTGTGAAAGCTGAAATGTAGTGAAACGATTTCATCACAGGATTGAAACCGCTTCAGTATCTCAACTTTCCAGCAATTTACATCACAGCCATTGAGTGCTTACCACATAGCTAATAGAAACGTAGTTCCTTTTTGAGTGGTGCTAAATACCTCAATTGTTAAATGGCCCTCCGTCCATTACGACGACGAGGGTTCCAGTTGATCCGATCAACAGAACAGCCTGCTCGTGAAATTAACGTGAAAGTGGCTGTGCATTCCACAGACACGCGAACCCTTAACGTAGTTCTCAAAGTGATTCAGGATGACGCAGAATATGACAAGGCCGGCACTTCGAATTACAGGTACAGCTCATTTTTGCAAACTGAGTTCATTGGGGCAACGTGAAATAAAGTATCTTGCTGAAGGACTCAATGCGTCGCCCTGACTTGGACTCACGGCATGACGATCATAAGCAGAATACTGAACCATTGAGTCATGCGCCTTCGCACAATCGCAAAACATATGGAACACTTCACGAATTTGCGTGTCATTGTTGCACTGGGCCATACTAATCTTCTCTGTATTGTTTCAATTATATAATATGTGCTGCTGAAGCGAGTAGAAAGGGATTCCCAATCTTCGGTTTCGTTGTTGTTCTTTTTGTTATTGTCATTAGTCAGTAGTTGTCATTGTTTAGTATTCGTCAGCCTTAAGCTTGCTGATCTATGTTGGGTGAAAACATTCCAGACGCAACCAAGTCAACTTCTGTAGGATGGAAATAAATATCGAGAGTACATCATTGTTTAATGTGCCGTGGGATCTGATTTGAAGGGTAACTGGGTACTTATTTTTGAAGCAGTTTGAACGAACACGTAAAATGATCGCTCGTTCGTACTGCTTGCTGCTTGT
>NC_068985.1:99012252-99016325 GCF_001194135.2 Octopus bimaculoides | reverse complement strand
GAAGAGGAGGAAGAAGAGGAGGAAGAAGAGGAGGAAGAAGAGGAGGAAGAAGAGGAGGAAGAGGAAGTGGAGGAAGAGGAGGATGATTGTATATGTTTTTGTCTACTTATCATCCCCCACAGACTGCCAACTTGGCTTGCTTACGTCCCCGCTGGATAACAGCTAGGAAAATGAGTCCAATAGAATATGTACCACATTTGAAAAAGAATTACCGAGTGGGGGAAATTTGTTCGACGAAAACCCTTCAAGGTGGTGCCCCAGCATGGCTGCGGCCCAATAACTATAATAAGTGTAAGATGAAATACAAGCACTTACTATAAAACAACAATGTTATGCTCAATAAATATTGATAAGGCATTAGCCATAACCTTGGACATTTTTGTTTGTGTTTCTCAGAATGTTGCTCATTCTTACTTATGTAAGGAAGGAAATTCTTGATAAATTTCTGAAAGCATGAATAACAAAGGCGATAATGGCAGGTTCGCCTGAAGATGAAGAAAATACACCTGGCTTTTTGAAAATTTACTTAGGATTGACTGACCTGCTGTATTATCCAACCGGAAACTTGCCACTTATCCACCTAATACAACGTTGTTAAGAATCCCAAGCTTTGATGTGCTTCAGAAAATTAATGATAGATTATATAGTGGTTAAAAGAATAAAGGCATTAGCTGAGAGTAAACTTCTATGCAAGACGAAATCACCTGACATGAAACCTCTTGCCTAGTCACATGTCAAGATGGCTTCTAATAACTTTCACCTCACAAAAGATTGCTATTAAAATCGTTATAATTCTTCAAACTAAATATTTCCTTTGTGTGTATATGCGTGTTGAATGAAAGAGAGGGACTGCGAATATCGGAAGGAGATGTAAGGATAGTTATAAACATAAACGTAATATATACGCGGATATGTGTGTGTAAATGTGTATAGACATTTACAATTGTTTGTGTAGATGCGCATGTGTCTGTCTTTTTGCGTATGGAAGTGTGTTTTATATGTGTGCATTTTATTATAAATATTGTTTTTATTAATATCATTGTTGTTGTTGTTGCTTTGTTATTCTGCTGTTGTTTGTCATGAACTGACGCCTGTAACTGAGATCCAGGAAAATTGGATTTGTGCCACGTTTACTTAATAGAAAAGAAGTTTTTGTTGTTTGTTTTGCTAACAAAAGGGCTTTAGAATATTTGAGCGTTCACTCCATTACTCTGGGGTGAAAAATAAAATTCGTCTTTAGACATTTATTACATTTTTGCAAACATCCATTGTGCTTGCTTACAAGTGATTCAATATGACCAGCTTCGGAAAGCGGGATGAAGTGCTGGCCACAATGGAGAGAGCAACGAATAAATTCAAAATAAAAAAATATTAACAGACTTTAAAAGATTAAATAAACCGAAAAGAATAATAACAATTCATTTAGCAAACAAATGCAATTTTAGACGCGGACATTTTTATCTTCACATATACAAATGACCAAAAATAGTAATGAAAGTGTAAATGTTAACTACCAAGGCAAAGGCAGCCAAAGTAATACATCTTTTTCTTGGAATGCGAGTAAAATTCGGATCAGCTCCTGGAAAACAAAAAACATGGGAAAGACATGTCATAAAAAAGGAGGGTTTCCTTGCCCGAGAACTCAATGAGAAAGTATATTTGAGGGCTTCCACGTACTCTCGAGGCTGGAGTTGGAGGAAACCCGGTATGATATGAAACACGATGCGCGCTCCATCCACCGGAGAAAGGCGCAAAGAAGTGTGTAACTGATATACAGGACTAAGGACAAGGCGAGAAAACTGACAGAGCTATTTCCATAATACATGGAAGACGAAAGATCAGAAGTACAGTCAAAAGCTATGATATAGATTTTTATCCTTCATACCTTATTAAATTTGGATTACAAATACGGAAGGATACGAAGGTAATACGCAACAACATGAGATTGAGTAGGGTTTGCATAGGCAGTCAGACTGCTATGACTCCTCCATGCCCTCAAGACTACAAGATTAGCCAATAGCTGTACCCCCATTGTGTGAGCAAACAGAAAACCAATGATATTGGCAGGGTAGGGTTAAAAATCTAGTTGACACACAGGAATAAGATTCATTTGAAGGTTTTCTGCTCAGAGGATTTTGGATGAGCAGAAGACGAACAGGACTATGCAGATAATATCAGAGTAACAGTTCTGTGTGAGTTTATGTGTGTGTAAAATTGAGGTATGTGAATGTGTGTGTGTGCGTGTATGTGTGTGTGTGTGTTCGATGAAATTAGGATGGTGAACATTCAACGCTGAAAAGAAAAATCAAACAGCGTTTCAACTCTGTGTGAGTATATGTATGTATGTGTGTGTGCGTGTACAAGGTAAGTATGTGAATGTTTGTATGTATGAATCGTTCAGTAACAAACGATGATCGATGTCACATCTCGAAAGACAACCACCAGATAACATTGACAAGTGTATTAATTCGATTTACTATCCATATTCTATCCCCTATTTAATCACGGCCAGCTTTATGTGGCCTTAGGTCGTTCAAGAAGAAAGGAAAACTTTAAAATTCTTTTGAAGGAAACAAGCAGTCAAGGGATGTTAGGTACGGATAGATTTTTCACAAAAAAATTGGTAATAAAAGAATTATTAAACTAAAAACGTCGTTTTGTACCTATTCACATATAAACTGTTACAAGTTGCCGTCATTTTTGACAGCATGAGGCCAGGTAGTTTTTATTATAAGGATATAGGCAGGAAGAATCGTTACCACCCTTGGTAAATTGATTAACGGCATTTCGTTTGTCTTTACGTTCCAGGTTCAAATTCCACCGAGGTCAACTTTGCCTTTCATCCTTTCGGAGTCGATAAATTAAGTACCAGTTGCTTACTGCGGTCGATCTAATCGACTGATCCCCTCTCGCAAAATTTCGAGCCTTGTGCCTAGAGCAGAAAAGAATTTACTACTTAAGGTGGTGAGCTGGCAGAATCGTTAGCACGCCGAGCGAAATGCTTAGCAGTATTTCGTCCGCCGTTACGTTCTGAGTTCAAATTCCGCCGGGGTCGACTTTTCCTTTCATCCTTTCGGGGTCGATAAATTAAGTACCAGTTACGCACTGGGGTGGATGTAATCGACTTAATCCGTTCGTCTGTCCTTGTTTGTTCCCTCTATGTTTAGCCCCTTGTGGGCAATAAAGAAATAAGAACCGTTACCGCGACAGACAAAATGCCTAGCATCATTCCTTCGTACACTTAGGTTCTGAGTTCAAATCCCTCTGATGTCAAATTTACCTTTTATCCTTTCCTGATTGTTAAAATTAGCACCAGTTGAATATTGGCTTCGATGTAATCGACAAGCCCAAACCACCGAAATTTCAGGCCTTTAGAAGAAAGAAATAACTTTTATTATATTATTGGTATCAAATTACGACACAAGGCCCGCAATTTCAGGCAGTAGGTTAAGTCGCTTATATCGACGCCAGTGTATAACTAGTATTTATTTTATCGACACCCGAAATGACGAAAGACAAAATCGACACCCACTGCATCATTTATCATATTATTAAATATCATTGTTCGCTTCCCACTGGTAAGATAGTGGAGGGCAACTTTGCCTTTCGTCCTTCTGCGGGTCGATAAAATACATGACTAGTCAAGCACTTGAGATCATTAGTATTGGCTGCCCCTCCTCTCGAAATTATTGGTCTCATACATAAATAAGAGTCCATCATAAA
Organism: Octopus bimaculoides; assembly: GCF_001194135.2. Lineage (NCBI taxonomy): Eukaryota > Metazoa > Mollusca > Cephalopoda > Octopoda > Octopodidae > Octopus > Octopus bimaculoides. The sequence continues at coordinate 99,012,602 of NC_068985.1, read as the reverse complement.
ATGTCGGATATAATGTGATACAGTTGTTCTGGTTCTTTCCATTCTCAGTTCAAATTTCGCCGAGGTCAAATTTTCCGTACATTCATTCGAGGCCGATAACATGAAGTGCTAGTTACGTATTGGGTTTGACGGCACTAACTCCAACAACTTTCCTCCAAAATTACTGGCGTTGCTTCTCCATCAGGAACTAAACTAAAATTATAATAAAGAATACCAAAACTCTGAGAGATGGCTTCTTAGAATAAAGAGATTTTCTGCAAAAGTAAAACTTAGACAAATGAAAATCTCCCTCTCTCTTTGTCTCTCTCTCCCTCTCTGTCTGTCTGTCTCTCTCTCTCTCTCTCTCTCTC
>NC_068985.1:99010006-99011161 GCF_001194135.2 Octopus bimaculoides | reverse complement strand
GAGTAAAAATATTTTTATAAGAAATTGATAAAAGAGATAAAGAGCTGGGAAGGAAGACAGAGGCAAAGGAAACTGAAAGAAAGAACGAGAATAGACAGAAAGAAAGAACGAAAGAACGAAAGAGCGAAAGAAAGAATGAATGAATGAATGAATATGAAATGAAGAAACACATAATACAGTAACGATGAGATGATGGTGATGAGGATGAGGAGAAGCAGTAGGAAGAGTGAAAGGAGGAAAAGTGAGAAGAGAAGAGGCAGGAGTAGAGCGCCCTCTGTTTAACCGTTCAATCTCTCTGCTATTTCGCTGTCCAAAATAAGAAATGTTTACCTTTTTAAGAAGTTAAATCCAATACTTAATACCTCTTGTTCGACCACTAAATATTGACAACTGTAAGGTTCTGACAAACAGAGCCCCATCAGCCGTTTGTATATTGACAAGCAATATAAAAGAACGTTGGGGGCACCAGATGGATGCATGGCTTTGATCAGGTTCTGTAAACTGATTTCAATGTGAAATACTGAGTCACAGCCATTAGCATAAGGAAAGTGTTAAATTAGAGATTTAAAGACCTCGCTCTTAAAGTTCATCCTAGTGAGATTAAAGAGGTTTCCAGTTGTACGAAAGCTAATATTAATACCCTCTTCAGTGTTCCGAAAAGCTAAGGATAGCGTTGTCTCAAAATAATTAGCGAAAAGTGATGTAGCATCAAGATTACTCTACTTCACACCACTTTCAAAATCAAAGGATTCTGAAAGAGCCTGACCAAAGATAATTCTAGCTTTCATAACATTATGCAGTAACTTAATCATTTAATCAAATTTGTCCGGGAATCCATACCTTTTCAAAAGGATCCAAATTGCATCCCTAGCAAAAGTATCAAAAGCCTTACAAGGATTCGTGGGTCAGTGATACAATGGCACATTTTGTCCAATATATTTTGATATATATATATATAGTAAATCTCCAAAAAGAACAAACGCAGACATGCAACAGCGCGAGGTCGAGGTACATATAAAGTATTAGCAGACGCTCAGGGAAAGAAAGATGGTTTAATGTTTCGAGCAGATGCTCTTCTTCGGAAACAGAGGAAAATCCAATAGACGGGAAGACGGAGGAAGAAAATCGCCAACGATTCACACATGGTTACATTAT
>NC_068985.1:99008685-99009409 GCF_001194135.2 Octopus bimaculoides | reverse complement strand
AGATTTTCCACTATACCAATTCCCGGACAACACCACGGACCAAACACGAATAAAAAGGGAAAATATTTTTATTCAAAAATACAGACCCCAACTCAACATACTGTAAGGTACATACCCAAAATAAACACACACAGATGTACAAAATCACACGCACACAAATACAATGCAAACCTCCGACGCAAACACACACACATATACACAATATAATCCCAACAATCACAACAAACACACATACACACAAGCATGCATACACACAATGATATACACACCTCCCCGACAAATACAAGTCACATAAACGCACTCACACAAACACACCCACTTCACTAACAATACAAACAAAACTAATCACTCACAAATATATATATATATTTGATCGACGCCGAAAGGATGAAAGGCAAAGTTGACCTCGGCGGAATTTGAACTCAGAACGTAGCGGCAGACGAAATACCGCTAAGCATTTCGCCCGGCGTGCTAACGTTTCTGGCAAAACCCCTCCAGATCCTCTTCCAGAGCTTTCTCGCAAACGGAAGACTGCCAAGCAAGCTGAAGGAGGGAATAATATGCCCAATCCATAAAGGGGGAAGCAGAGCAGATGCCAAAAACTATAGGCCTATCTCTTTGATTTCACACATCAGCAAAGTCATGGAAAGGATAATCAGAGGAAAACTGATCGCATTCCTTGAAGAAAATAAATTGCTGAGTGATACCCAAAATGGCTTTCGAC
>NC_068985.1:99005893-99007058 GCF_001194135.2 Octopus bimaculoides | reverse complement strand
TATATATATATACATATATATATATACGGAGCAAATAATTTACGAGAAAAATTATTCACGAAAAAATAATTTGTGAAGATACCATTGACTCTGTTATTATCTAGTGTAACAATTTCAAAATGATAATAACAGAATCAATAATACAGGCGATTGCAGGCCTCCCAAAAAGCATTAAATATCTGAAGTATTAAAATTAATCAAAGAACATACTAAGTATATCTACCTGCTGGAAATAGCAGGATTTCTGTAGTTACTATCAGTGTATTTTGACGATTTAAATAATACTTTTGACTGTTATTTCCAGCAGGTAGACATACTTGGTATATCCTTTGATTAATTTTAACTATATATATATATATGGCGTGTGTGGCCGGTGTAGGAGTACCTAGTTTATTATTAGACACAAACTACCAACCATGTTGTGATGGGAGTATGGCTTTCATAACATATATTAACAGAGAAGTACTAATATCCTTCTTCTTGACGTTTAACTCTTAATAAGGCTTGATCAAGCAGACCTATGATCAAAGACATTCTAAACATGACCATCTCATCTTTTATTCAGAGATAGTTTATCAAAGACTGCATTAACGAATAATAGTGGAGGACATCTTGAGAGAGATTTGGTCGCCATTATTGTTCTTGTTTATCCCCAAGTCAATCGGATCAACGAAGTGCATGATCAAAGTTATTCCAGTCGCAACCATATAGCCTTTGTGGATTGCTTTTTTCAGATAGTGTATCGCTAGTTAGTAAATGTAAATTAGCAGTGTCGTAGAGCAACGGATATAATACCATGTTGAATTTGATCTGGCTTCTTTGGAAATTAGCAAAATAACAAAATTCTGGCTTTTGCCGAGATCAATGTTAACTTTTATCTTGTTGTGGATTGATAAATAAAGTTCCAAATTAGTGTTGACATTTACTCTTTTACTCTTTTACTTGTTTCAGTCTTTTGACTGTGGCCATGCTGGAGCACCGCCTTTAGTCGAGCAAATCGACCCCAGGACTTATTCTTTGGAAGCCTAGTACTTATTCTATCGGTCTCTTTTGCCGAACCGCTAAGTTACGGGGACGTAAACACACCAGCATCGGTTGTCAAGTGATGTTGGGGGGACAAACACAGACACATAAACACATACACACACACACACACACACACACA
>NC_068985.1:99004351-99005590 GCF_001194135.2 Octopus bimaculoides | reverse complement strand
TATATATATAGTTATATACGACGGACTTCTTTCAGTTTCCGTCTTCCAAATCTACTCTCAAGGCTTTGGTCGGCCCGAGGCTATAGTAGAAGACACTTGCCCAAGATGCCACGCAGTGGGACTGAACCCGGATCCATGTGGGTTTTTACTACACAGCCGCTCCTACGCATTGTTAAAATATCGGACAAAATGGTTTGGAGTAGTTATTCCGGCTCATGTGCTGGATTCAAATTATGTTTGGTTATTCAAATTCCACTACTGGCTCTCATCGCCTTACCTCCTCCTCTTGCAATCAAAAACGGCATCAAGGCATACCATAGCAGACTGTCGTATAGCAGACTATCTCTCTCCGATCAGACGAGTATCCCATTGTTCCAACACAGTTGTCTTCTATATCCAAAGACCTTTTGAAGTCTAAGCACTGTGAACATCGAACACGTGTTCTCTCTCTATACTAATGAAACTTACTGCCGAAAGACTTCTTTGTGTCTGAAACCTTGAGAACATCCTCAACAACGATGAAACACGAGTGGCGAGATCCCTATTATTTACGGTGTCCTGCCTCGATTAATACGATAAGGTGTGATTTGAGAAAGATTTTGGAGCTGTCTGTAACATACTGAGTCATCAGGTAGAAACTGAGACGTTTGTTGGTTCGGTTACCATATCGGTTGCAGATAGAGCTTCAGTTGCGTTTGAGACTTCTGGAATACGGGACCGAATAGACAGGAACTTGAAACTTCCCACCAAGCTCTTCATCAATGATACTTATGCTGTCACACACCTGATATACTCATCTGAGATATGGCCCCCATACCGACAACATATCCAAACACTAATCAATAGACCTCTGCAGATTTGTCTAAAACTTATATCAAACATCAGCTGGAAATCTTTTACACTTCAGAACTGCTAGAAAAGACGGGTCATCTGTGTATGGAAGCTCGCAGCATCAAGTACTATACACACTGTGTTGGTCATGTTATCTGTCTTAATGACTTCAGGTTTCGTCGTTGACGTGTAGTTGTCTTTTAAAAAATTATTCTCTTAACTAAAGGAAGAAACCAATTAACGAACTCCATGGTGATTTGCTTATGCTTTATCTCAACATCAGCAAACGTTAAAAATTATCAAATTTGTTTTTCTCGCTGCAGTGTTTTTTTTTTTTAGTATTTTTTTTAATTTTTTGTTTCTACATTTCTTGTATGTGTGTATTTGTGTGTGTGTGTGTGTGTGTGT
>NC_068985.1:99003204-99004069 GCF_001194135.2 Octopus bimaculoides | reverse complement strand
TTTGTTTTTGTTTTCTTCTTTAATCTGTCTTGTTATTCCACACCAATAATGGAGTTCTAAATACTAATATAAAATACATGGCAAAAATTATTAGAAACTCTCGATTGCTTTGCTTGATTCAATTACAGTTCTTATTTTGACGTCAGTTACCAATTATTAAATAAAAAATTTTTTAAAAAATAGAAACTTTGATGAGATTTTTACAGTTGAAAGATAGTAGCTATTTTCTTAGATTCATCAGTTTACTTCATTAGATATTAAGAGGGCGGAAACTAATTTCTCTCACTCTCTTTCACTCTCTCATTCTTTCTCTCTCTCTCCCTCCGTCTTTCACTCATTTTCTCTATCTATCTATCTATCTATCTATCTATCTATCTATCTGTCTATCACACTTTTTTTTTTACATATGTATTTTATATAAAAAAAAAAACCTTGATATGAAAATACACATTAACTCTTGTAAAAACTAACATCAGACAAGAAGACATATCTACAAAAGTCATATGATAATATCTCGATATTTCTTTGATTTTCTTGCTATATTATTCACCATTGTTGTTGTTGTCGTTGTCGTTGTTGTTGTTTTGAGGGGGTGGGGAGACAGTCTTGGTTGCGAGAAGCAATATTTATAGACGTACAGTGTGTAACATAAGTTTCACCAACGAAATTGATTTGCAGTGTGCGATAAACAAAATCTATGCATTCATTCAGAAACTATTTTCTAATTCATCACACAAAGTTATTAGAGTATTAAAATATACACACACACATATATATATATATATACCTACGTGTGCGTGCTTATACATATATATATGTATGTATATATATATATATATATATATATATATATATATATATATAT
>NC_068985.1:99000285-99002885 GCF_001194135.2 Octopus bimaculoides | reverse complement strand
AAAGAATATCGTACAAAGTAAATATAAACGGAAAAAATTGTTTCCCGCCAGCAAAATCAAAAATCAAAAGAAATGCTTATCGCGAAACCCTACTTTCTTCAGCGATACATGACCTTGTTTTATTAACATGTTTTTAAATATTCCTTAATTAATAAGGTGGCGAACTGGCAGAAACCTTGGCACGCCGGGCGAAATGCTTAGCCGTATTTATTTCTGTCGTTACGTTCTGAGTTCAAATTCCGTCGAGGTCGACTTTGCCTTTCATCCTTCCAGTACGATAAATTAAGTATCAGTTGGGTACTGAGATCGATCTAATCGACTGGCCATCTCCCCCAAAATTTCTGGCCATGTACGTAGAGCAGAAAAGAATATTTCTTAATTAGTAAGGCAGTATTTCTTCTGACTTAAATACCATCGGGTCGACTTCGCTTTTCGTCCTCTCTGGGTCAATGAAAGAAATACCAGTTGCATACTGAGGTCCATGTAATTGACTTAACTCCCCCCTCTACCCTGACATTGCTTCCCTTCATTCAAAATTTGAAACTAATATTTTCAAGTTAGTAAGGTGACGAGGTGATAGAATTGTTAGCATGCCGGGGAAAACAGCGGCATTTCGTCCGTCTTTTTCGGCCTCAGATTTCTGAATGAAATAATGAAACAGTTGTTGCAGCATTTTGTAATCCGCTACAAGTGATCATAATAATCCTTTCCAATATAGACACAAGGCCTGAAATCTTGGAGATGGGAAGCTAGTCATTTACATCAACTCCAGTGACCAAATAAGTTATTTCATCGACCCCGATAAAAGGTAAAATTCAAGGTAAAATTCCGAGAGCATAAAAGGTAAAATTGAACTCAGAACGTACAGACGGATGAAATGCTGCTAAACCTTTTCCCCAGCGTTTTGCAATTCTGCAAGCTCACTGCCTTAAATGATCATAATAATGATTTCAAATTTCGGCACCAGGCCAGCAATTTTGGAGGGGGAGAGAATTCGATTTCATTGACCCCGGTGCTCAACTGCAACATATTTTATCGATTTTGAAATGATTAAACGCAAAGTCGACCTCACCAGAAATTGAACTCAGAACATAAAGACTGATTAAATACCGCTAAGCATTTTTTCCCCGGCGTGCTAACGATTCTGCCAGCTCGCCGCCTTACGTAACCATAATAATAATCCTTTCTATTATAGACACAAGGCTTGAAACTTTGGTGGGAGGGGATAACCGATTATATCTACCCCAGTACTCAACTAGTACTTAATTTATCGACGCCGAAATGATGAAAGGCAAAGTCGACCTCGGCGGAATTTGAACTCAGAACCTAACGGCAGACGAAATACTGCTAAGCATTTCGCCCGGCGTGTTATTCCAATGAAGGGAATAGCAATAAACTGCATCTACTTATGATTTAGAAATTTAACAAGAAGGCCTGAGTGAAAATAGAAAATTTAACTTAATGGTTTAGTTCATACGTTCGTCCAAGTCAACATTACAAAGAAATAACGAGAAACTAAATCGTTGTTGATGATTGATAATGATCAAGGCATAATACAGTTATATATGCTATTGTTTGTTAAGGCTATATCAGACCTATTGTCGAAAGCTTTCCAATCGTGACTGTAGCGAGACAAGTGATACATACAGAGACCTTTGTTGGTTTCTGGACATCTGAGTTAAACACGTGACCGGTGACACAAAGCAGGGCCAACGACAAGCTACGAACTTCCGGCTTCTCAATCTCACTCGGTGTTTCTCGACTACTTCGTCAACTTTTCTATTTGTAAGGTGCACACACACACACTCTCTTGTAGTTTATATACTTTATACTAAATTACTAACGTTGTTATATATTCCCTTGTTCGTTAGCCTACGGTTTGATTATATTTTTCCTTCCTTTCCTTTTTTTCTTTTAACATTTCTTCAATTCTGAACGTTGCCTTCCGGATACCAGTATCAACCCAGTCGATAATAGCACCGTCTCTAGGGAAGTCAAAAGCAAATATACCGAACTTTCTATTAGATATATCAGTTGTACACGGCTAACTTCATGAAAGCTGCAGATGTTTCGACATTGATTTCATTAATTGTTTTTTTGCAGAGTGCTATCATTTCACTCGCCTGAGGTAAACCTCGATAAAATACGGCAGACATAGTCTCCCTTCTAGAATGGTCAATATGAAAGACTTCTGCTTATATTCTACAATATCTCTTTTCTTTATCATTCCTCATTCTCTGTTTCTCTATGAATCCTCACTCTCTCTCTCTCTCTTGCTCTTTCAGGCTCTATCTCTCTCTCTCTCTATCTCTCTATCTCTCTCTCTCTCTCTCTCTCTCTCTTGTTCCCTTCTCTCCTCACTCTCTATATGTGTGTGTATTTGTGTGTATGTATGTGTGTGCGCGCAAGTGTGTGTTTATGCATGTGTCGTGTGTGTGCATCAATATTTGTCTCTGCGGGTATGTGTACATAAATGTATATCAAAAATACACATACTATATGTAACATTATATATGTATACGTATTACACTATAATGCATATATTCCAATAACGCATTATATGATATATATATATATATATATATATATATATATATATA
>NC_068985.1:98997582-98998055 GCF_001194135.2 Octopus bimaculoides | reverse complement strand
TATATATATATGTGAGTGTGTGTGTAAATGTACATATTTCCATACACACATATATGTACATGTTTGCATGTATATGCATTTGTATATTTGTATGTATCTATGTATGTATATATGTATATATGCATGTATGTATATAAGAAGGCGTATATTTGAAAATCTATAAATACGTATCTATAAATGAATAGATGACTGGGGGTGTATATATGTATGCGTATGTAAATATGTATATCAGTGCATAACATCCAACCAATCCACAACTTTGTAATTGGTGTCGCTAAGTCAGAAAAGTTAATCTCGGACAGATGTAGCTCCAACATAACTAACACACATACACATTACAAGCGGCTGTGCATGCACATACACCCACAAACGTACGCACATACAAATACACCCTACTATATATGCATGTATATTTGCACATTCATGTATATACATACATATATATATATACATATATATGTAGGTATGAGATC
>NC_068985.1:98992923-98997490 GCF_001194135.2 Octopus bimaculoides | reverse complement strand
ATATATATATATATACATGCATACATACGATTATATACATTTGTAAATGTGTGTATCAGTGTGTGTAAAAGAAAAAATTTAATTAAATACATAAATATAAAAATGTATTACTTGTACACACACATATATATATATACACACATACATGCATAAATACATAAATACACACACACATACAAACATACATACATACATACATACATACATACAGTGTGTGTGTGTGTGTGTGTGTGTGTGTGTGTGTGTGTGTGTGTGTGTGTGTGTGTATGTGTCATTATTTTCCAACAATTCTTGTGTTGCTTTAAGAGCGGTGACCTTCACTATCCATCTCCTTTATCTCCGATGGCATCTTGTCAGTCACGTCTAACTTCGTTCACCCCAATGCAAATGACGCGACACCCCTGTTCACTTGAATCTTTATATTTAGCGAAGAGATATATCGAACTACATTTTACAGAAATACAGTTACGAGAAAAAATATTAGTCAATAACGAAGCATTACTTGCAATTTTCTCTAAAGTATAACAAACTCCGGACGGTTTTTTTATTTTTCTTCTTACTGATGCAATGGAATATTTTGTTTCATATACGAAAACACTTAAAGAAGCGAGCTAGTAGAGTTATTAGTGCGCTAGGCATAAAAGCTTAGTGGCATTCTGTCCGTTTTTACGTTCTGAGTTGAAATTCCGCCGAGGTAGACTTTTCATTTTTTCCTTTCGGGGTCGAAGAAATAAGTACAGTTGAGCAGTGGGATCTCTGTGATCGATTACTCTCCTCCCACAGAATTTCAGACCCATGCCTTTAGTAGAGAGGATTATTATTATTATTATTATTATTATTATTATTATTATTATTATTATTATTATTATTATTATTATTATTATCATCATCATCATCATCATTTATGGTTCATTTTCATTATTACTTTATTTCAGCTGCATTAGTACCGGGCATCTTCCGGAGGCACATTTGTTTTGCTATGCATGCTAAAATTATCACCACATTTATTCCATTTTAGATGGAGAATGCTTTCCGTAGTATATGGACTATACCCATCACGGTTATCTTTTGTAGTTCACGCAGATACCAGAGAGTTGTTTAATATACTTCTCATCTCCCTTCTTTATGATTCCCAACGCACCAATTAATTACTACTGGCATTATCGTAGTACAAAGCTTCCACATTTTTTGTGATTTCAATTTGCAAATCTTTCTTCTTCCATATTTTCCTTATCAATGCAAATAGTTGTAAGTGCAATTTCAGGCAATGCTTATACACCTTGTAGCTAACTCCGTCGTTCCCTGGTGAACTTTTTGCTCTTGCTTTTGCTAATGAACTCATCCATTTCTTTCCGTCTGATGTCACTCGAATCGAATGGTAACCTTGGTTCAGATGGTTTCTTCACCCCGTACATTTCTGGGAGTACTTTATTTCTATCAGCGTCGCTGTATGTCTCTTTAAGATGGTGTTCGAGCTCTTCTTCATTGCAATCCAATCTTCCGCTCTTACTTTCAGTAAACAAACGTTTCACATATTATTATGAGTTGCTTACAAAACTACGATAGTTCTTCTTTCTTTCTTTTCTTAGTTGTTCTCGATGCCTCTTTTTTATCTCTTCATATAACTGCTTTAACCCTTCTCTTTCTTCCTCCTTTGCATCCCTCCATCTTGTTCTGAGTTTTTACTTCTCTTCTTGTATCTTTCCGATCCGTCTTTCTCTCCTCGATGGTATGCACTTTGCCGATGATTCTCCATTCTTCGTTGTTTCAAGTCCAAATCTTCATATTATTATGTTGTCTTTTTTTTCTTCTTTCTTCAAATTTTCTTCCATTTCTTGCCGAGTGTTTTCCGTACACCTAGGGCAGAGAAGCTCATTGTATGCATTCCCAGTTTACACGCGCAAATTCACAGGTAAAATATGTATATCACATACCAACATACAATCATTTCTAACAATAATTACATTCCATTAACTAACTGAAATTCAAACACACATAAAAATCATCCGAATATCACAGCACACATAGCACACCTTACAAAACAATTACCTCAAATGGATAGTAGACTGTAGTAGTAATATAAACAAAAGACTATATAATGGATTTAGTTATAACAAGAAATAAAACTTAACACCATCTTGAAAGGGTGAGTGAGGATAAGATAAATCCGGAATGTTCAGTTATTTATTCGTTATTTCAGAAACAGATAGTTCAGCTGATCCAGCAACTGAATCCTCTGAGTCTAAAGACGGAGATCCGTCACCAGCTAGTAAACTACGATTACTGAATATAAGAGCCAATGAGGGGATGTCTACTTTGCAGAAAATAGCGGCAAAAATAGCCCTCACTTTCCGCCCTACCATCATTAAAAGAAAGACACATTGGATCATATAATATTAGAGTCAGTGTTTCTGTTAGAAATGAAGGTAAGATGGTCACGAGTGGAATGTCTTTTTATAAGTCCCTTTAATCAAATTTATATCTGGGGCTAATAAATAACAACAGTTGTAGCAACCAAACAGAGATGGACAAGAAACAAGATACGAACTGGCGGCGGCTGAATAGACAGTTGATGTGTCGACACGGATATTATTATTATCCATTGCGGGATATTGCGACCGCTCATGCATTGCAATGGAAATAGCATCTCTTACACCTTTAACAAAGATTTCAATGTTGATCATATGAATTGTATGACTACCAGCTTGCTAGACTGTTGTATGAAACCATTCTAAAATTAAAGTTTAGTTGTAGCTAGTCTATAATGATAAGCGTTGACTGTTCTAAATGAATAAACAGATTTGATAAATTAATAGATAACGACAAAATGGAAAAGAGAGAAAGGATGGACGAGAAAAAAAAGGAAATATAAAAGAGCATTGAACAGAGAGAGAAGGGGGGTGAAGAGACAGAGATAGAAAGGAAGAATGAGACATAGAGACTGAGACATTTATTGACGGAGTCGCGGAGGTGTACTGAGAGATAAATGAACACATAAAATGTCCGCCAATCAAATTAGGATAAGATTTGAAATATCACGCACAGAAACAGAACATTTCCCATTTGCCAGGATATGATGTGTGAATTCCTCAAAGTGAAAAACAAAACAAAACAAAACAAAACAAAAAACACAACAAAAAATTACAACACACAAACAAACTAACAAACAAAAAAGCAGAAATATATTACTCTTTTGTAAAGACGGTGGTGATTATGGGGATAATGAATGAGACGGTGGTAATGGCGGTTCTTGTGGTGATAGCTGTAATAATGAAGCTCATGGTAGAAAGGCAATGATGATATGGTTGGGAACTGTCGTGCTTGTCACGACGACGACGACGGTGATGATGGTGATGGCGATGGCGATGATGATGATGATGATGATGATGATGATGATGACGACGACGACGACGACGACGATGATGATGATGATGATGATGATGATGATGATGATGACTATGATGAGAGTAGTGCTGGTAGAGATGGGGGTGGTAGTGATGGTAATGAAAAGGAGGAGAAGGCGGAGAGGGGGGAAGGCCGACGACGAGATGGTGATGATGATGATGATGATGTTGATGATGTTAATTATGATAACAACGACGACGACGACGATGATCATGATGACGATGAATGTTACAACAATGATAATGAGGAGCTAGGGGAGGAGGAGGAGGAGGAGACGACGACGACGACGAATGTGATGATGATGATGATGATGATGATGATGATGATGATGATGATGATGATGATGATGATGATGATGAAAACGATGACAATGATGATGATGGTATTGATGATGATGATGATGATGGTATTGATGATGGTGATGGTGGTGATGATCGTGTTCATGACATAATGATATTGGTTGTCATTCTTATTGAGGTTTTCATTGTTGTTCTTTTTTTACTGGTGTTGTTGTTGTTGTTGTTGTTGTTGTTGTCAATGTAGTTGTTATTATCGTTCACGCTTTTACAATTGGACATTTTATGAGGTTTTTCTCTCATTGTTTTTTGTTATTTTTTTCGCCTTTCGCTGTTGTTTTTTTTTTCATCTGTTATTGAGTTACTTTTATATTTTGTCATGTTTGTTTTTGATGATATTTTTTCTTTTTTTTTCTTGCTTTATTTATTTATTTATTTATTTGTGTCGAGTTCAATCGATTTTGTTATATGTTTGGAACTCATCGTAGACGGTAAAATAGCCAGACATGAATGAAAATTACGTGTGTGCGTGTCCCTGGACTTGTGTGTGGAGATTGAAAGAGACGGATAAAGAGAGAGTGAATGAGAGAGAGAGAGATGGAGAGATGGAGAGATAGAGAGAGGGAGGTACACACAGGGAAAGACAGCGAATGGGACAGACGGACAAGATAGATATATAAATAGACAGACAGACAGACAGACAGACAGACAGACAGATAGATAGATAGATAGATAGATAGATAGATAGATAGATAGATAGATAGATAGATAGATATCTTTTTATTATAGCCACACAGGGCTAAATACAGAAAATGGACAAATTACAAAGTAGAGCGTTTCTTGGGAGGGGGGGGAAATTTGGATCA
>NC_068985.1:98991255-98991719 GCF_001194135.2 Octopus bimaculoides | reverse complement strand
AGCAGTTAGATAGATAGATAGATATATAGATAGATAGATAAACAGACAGAGAGACATAGATAGATAGATAGATAGATATATAGATAGATAGATAAACAGACAGAGAGACATAGATAGATAGATATATATATAGATAGATAGATAGATAGATAGATAGATAGATAGATAGATAGATAGATAGATAGATAGATAGATAGATAGATGGATCGATCGATGGATAGATAGATAGATGCATATTTATATATCTGTTTTTTTATCAAGATGACTATTGGATAGAGGATACATGGCAGAATTAGAATATGGGTACTTAGATATAACTAGATACATGCTACTATATATGTACACATATGTCAGTTTGCATTATTCACAAACATATACATATACAACCAGGCATAAATGCTTATAAGCATAAACATACACAAATTCAAACATGCATTCGTATATATATATATATATATATATAT
>NC_068985.1:98988571-98990551 GCF_001194135.2 Octopus bimaculoides | reverse complement strand
CATGCATGCATGCACACAAACATATACACACACATACATATATATATACATATATACGACGGGCTTCTTTCAGTTTCCGTCTACCAAATCCACTCACAAGGCTTTTGTCGGCCCGAGGCTATAGTGGAAGACACTTGCCCAAGGTGCCACGCAGTGGGAATGAACCCAGAACCATATGCTGGGTAAGCAAGCTACTTGCAGACAAATATTGTATGCAGTTAGATCCGATGTTACCGAAGTACCGCGAACTGCCAATCAAGAGCAGAAAACTGCTAAACGATTGCTCTGGGATTTGAAATGAACTGATACATAGACCATAATTATTATTGATCGAGCCTAATCCAGGATTAAACAGTAATGGTTGAGTTTTTCGAACCAACGAGAGGAGCTGCTCCACCGGGCAAATTTCGATCCAACGATGTGCTAGAAATAGAAGCCAAATCACACCGTATCATCTTCCACTCTTTGAATAAAGTATTCGTAGCTTTCCTTGCACTTGAAGAAAGACGGAATAATCATTATTGGATTGCTCTTATCATAGGTTTGTTCGAAATTAACTTGAGGTTAGACAATACCAACCACACTAATTTCCCTCGGATTATTGCCTGCTATCTTAAAATTAAATCGTAGTATCATGGACAACAGTTATTTGCCATAAAAATACAATCTTTCCGCGCGTCTGTGAGGATAATATGTGTTCCAATGGTTAAAATAATATCCTTTTTCGGCTAGTTAAATTTTAAATCCCATTTCAACGTTAATTTCAGTGGCTAAATATCTTCTATAGGATTTTTCTTTGTTATTCGGTTCACGAGGCATCTCGTGTCTATATTTTGCTATGAACGTCTCACGATTAAACACATGATGGGATCGAAAATTATAAAAGTCTTGTAAAGTCTAATATATTATTTTGTAGTCTTATACCATTTTATGAATATTTCTTTTGTAATAAAAATTACTTACTGCGGAGAGACTTTTTGAACAACCTGTGTATTGGTATGCATACTGCATGCATGTATATATGTGAGCAAATACGTACATACGTGTAGATGTGAGCGAGCATGAATATATTGCTTATATGGAAATGCATGTTTTGATTTATGTATGTGTGCACATGCATCTATTTTCATCGCTACGTATGTGTATATCCAACATATAACATGACAAACTTTTGGAATGTTTTCATATTTCCACACAACCAATTATGGTTTGTAACTGCAATTTCCTAAATAGCCGTACTGTCGCTGATTTTACGAAAGTCATCTTCCCAAAATTGCTACCGAGTTAGTTACGTCCAGGTGGAATAACTGTAAATTTATCATTAGTCCGCCATAGTTGTTTTTCTTTATCACTAATTTTCAACATTATGAAACATCTGCTGGGCAACTGATTTTCACGACTCTGCACAATTTCTTTTCTTTCTCCTAACTCATTGCGTTATACTAGAATACTACTGAGGTTTTGACAAGAATGTCCTGCTAATTTACGTTCATTTTATTCCTTTGTATTATCCTTTCAGATGTTGCTCTCAACATCCGTATAGTTTCTTATAATTTCTATCTTCAGGATTATCCACTTTGCTGGTTGTTTTGTACAACGTTTTCCCACGATACTATGTCTCATAAGGAGATAATATCAACGTGTCAGTTTTAGACACCGAATTCTGATATAGTTGACATTAGGGGTTCTCAATCCTTTTTCCCCAATGGACGCTTTTGATTGCTATTCAACTCTATTGAACCTTCTTTGTCGATTGATGTATTATTTTTATTCTTTTAATCTTTTATTTGTTTTCAGTCATTTGACTGCGGCCATGATGGAGCACCGCCTTTAATTGAACAAATCGACCCCAAGACTTATTCTTTGTAAGCCTAGTACTTATTCTATCGGTCATTTTTGGCCGAACTGCTAAACTACGGGGACGTAAACACACCAACACTGGTTGTCAAGCGATGGTGGGGGAACAAACACAGACACACA
>NC_068985.1:98981522-98988442 GCF_001194135.2 Octopus bimaculoides | reverse complement strand
ATATATATATATATATATATATATATAACGGGCTTCTTTCAGTTTCCGTCTACCAAATCCACTCACAAGTCTTTAGTCGGCCCGAGGCTATAGTAGAAGACACTTGCTCCGGATGCTACGCAGTGAGAGTGAACCCAGAACCATGTGGTTGGTAAGCAAACTACTTTCCACACAGCCATTCCTGCGCCTATATAAACCAATTTTATAAATATTATAAGGAATTCTATTAAAACATTTAAATATCTTGTGTATTGTCGAGGCACTCCGTGGGTTAGGACGACAAGGGTCCCAGTTGATTCGATCAACGGAACAGCCTGCTCGTGAAATTACTGTGCAAGTGGCTGAGCACTCCACAGACACGTGTACTCTTCACGTAGTTCTCAAGAAAATTCAGCGTGATACAGAGTGGCCCTTTGAAATACAGGTACAACAGAATCAGGAGGAAAGAATTAGAGAAAGTTGTGGTGAAAAAGTACAACAGGGTTCGCCACCACCCCCTGTCGAAGCCTCGTGGAGCTTTAGGTGTTTTCGCTCAATAAACACTCACAACGCCTGGTCTGGAAATCGAAACTGCGATCCTACAACTGTGAGTTCGCTTCCTTAACCACTGGGCCATTGCGCCTCCATGCGTGTATTGTAGAAGTATGAGCAATTTATTGCACATAGATTTTAACAGCACAATCTTATATGGATCCCAAGCACGATATGAACCCCTTTTGAGAACGACTGATCTTTATGGTCAACCTATATCTCTACCACTTTCGTGAATTACGTGTTCCGTTGCAGTTTTTGTTACTATATTGCAAAATCATGCCCAATAAAGAGAAAGTTAATGTCCCTGTCATTGGTCTAAAATAAACTTGTGTGCGTGTATGTGTCTGTGCCTGCACGTACGTGCGACTGAGTTTGGGAGGAGAGAGAGCGTGAGTGAGAAACGGATAGATAGATAGATAGATAGATAGATAGATAGATAGATAGATAGATAGATAGATAGATAGGTAGATAGATAGACCAAGATGCATAAGTACCTAAGAGCATCAATCTGCGGAGCCAATACCATGTATTTTGACAATCATTTTTTTCCTTCTCCATTATTCCATTGTTTCAGTTACAAACCCTATTGAAGAGACAAAGCAAACAAACTAAACACATTTTAAATAATATTGTTCAAAATCTGCATTAAAAAAAAATACTATTGCGGGAAGATTACAGTCAGTCGATTACAGTTGAATATCTTTCTACAGGTCATGGCATCTTAATGAGGGTGTAACTCCTATCATATTACACAGTTCTATGACTTTTCATATCTTTTCGGTGGTAGTGAAAACCATTCCTTGTAAAATTAATATTCTCTTTTATCTTTTAAGTTAGACTCTTTGGCTCCACTGTTTATGAATATATAATTTTTTTTTATTTTCGTAAAATATTTTTATATTTTTGAATTTTTTTTTCTTTTTTTTTTTCACTTCCTCAGTAGGGTATGTTTATTGAACTGTTGAAAATTAAACAATAAACAAGGATTTTCAAATTGAATTGTTTTAGTTTTCTGAAATTGATTCTAAACCATATTTTTACAGTGTTACAAAAATGTCATTTATACCAGAAAGGTGTTTAAAACATAAAGAGATAAAAAGATTATCAATTTGTTAAGGAATGTTTACAAATGAAACGAAGAGAGATGAGATGGCCGGACAGTCAACAAAAAAGTTCATGGGCCAAATTAAATTTGCCCGTGCTACTGTTGACATCAGGACCTTCATTATTATATAAAGATATCGGAATTTCATTTCAAGATACCATGATCTAAAGATCAATATCTCATTACTTCCGACATGCAGGGGTCCCTCGCGATACGGGCCTAATGTGATTCTAAAAATCCCAGTTGGTTTTCATGTTGTAAACTGAGATGCGTTCCGATGGATTTTTTGGCGAAAAATAATATGAACAACAGAATACAAGCTGTGCAACCGCTTTTAAGCAAGAAAATAACAATTTCTAAACATACACAGTGCAATGTGTACACATTAAAAAGAATTTGTAAGAAAGTACGTTAGGAAATAAACAAGAATCGTAATATTGTAATACAAAAGATGTTGAGTACTATGTGAGATGCGGGAATAAAAATTATGAGGAAGACGAGGAGACATTATCTTCTACCTTATTCGTCATTATCAACATCTACTTGAGGGATGAAGAACTTATCAAAAGGTTGTTTGGTTTTTATGGGGCCTCATCTCTTTGCACAGTTCAGTGTAAGAACTGAACTTATTGAAAGCACCTCTTGTAATATTCATGTTACTTTTACAATTAGGGTTGTTAACAGAAAAACTTTACAGGCCTTCCTCTATAAGTGCCAACCCTTTTGCGATATTCTTTGCAATCAATTCAAGTGGTATTGATGGAATTTCCGCATTTTTATTTGTATTCTCAGATCTTGTGCCAACAGCATCAGTTCCTCGTTAGAGAAACCTTCTCGATGAAACACTGTCAACACAATCACATGAACGTCATTTTCAAATCCTACATCATTTACAAGTGTCAAAATATCTTCCTGAATTTGATGTATACTGCTCGTGGAAAACTTATAAAAGCATGTTCACAGTCTGGCCACATATTTTTTCAAACACCATTAATAGTTGATGGTTTCACTTCATCCAATTACTACTCAGATAATGTAGCTTGGAGTTAGCTACTACACCTTGATCCATAAGCTGAACCGAAAAGATACTCTTGGGTATATATTCTACCCTCACTTATTAGGAAGCTTATTTAAGTTGACTGGAGTATTATTTAAAAGGAACAGTGCTTTGCTGAAAATATCATGTTTGGCACTGTACCCTTCTGCAGCAGAATGGAACATATTTGTAAACTACTCTTCTAAAAGGTTCTTGGTCGTCAACACCTTATTTGAACGAGAAACCAAAGGTAGATTAAACTCCTGAAAGCCCTCGGCTCTTTGGAGTGATACACGAGTGGGAGTTTTAATTTTATGCATCTCCAGAGGCATTTTCTCCCAGAAGAAGCATCACACGATTTAAATCCTGCTTTAAATCCTGGTATCTATTTTTCCTAAGAGTCAAAATAGTTCTAGCAGGCATGCGCTTCTAAAGAGGTGCAGCTTCATCAACATTGCATACTTGCTCAGGTGTGTAGCTTGTTCAGCAATCCTTTCGGCTGCCTTAGGATAATTTGTAGCAGCCTCTACATTCGTAATTCGACCCCACGTCCATTTTGCCATAGTTTCTTTAGAGATACAGCTTTTCAATAAGTCTTCTTTGTAACCACATAAAAAAATCAACGCTAGTTTCCACTTTAACTGAGCGATATGCAGAACTGACAGAAAATGTGAATTAAAAAGGAGTTGAATATAATTAAAAAGTGAGAAAGAGACAAGACTGGAGACCGTACAAGGGGGAAAGAAAAACGAGAAAATATATAAAGAGAGAAACTAGAATAAGTGGAGCGACTAGAAAACGCTGACATAACATTTTACTTAGAAATGAAATAGTGAAAGAGAGGAAGTGAAATATAAAAAGACGGCTACAAAAGCTGATTTTAATAAGAGTACACGTATTTAGGAAGGCATGTAAGCTTTATTAAATTAACCCCAAGATTGTGTAATACATCAAGCAGGATTTGAACTTGGCTAAGTAAAACGTAGAACGAACTAAAGACTGTAAGGTAATCTTGTCAAGTGATTTTCTTTCCACAAAGTAATTTCCAGACAGTCATTTTCATTCCGTGTTATAAATCGATACATTCTAGATGATAAATGTGCCATGTAACTATATAGTCTTTCGTTTTAGTATGTTCAAGTCTATAGATAAATGATACTATTTGTTACCTACTGTCATTGATGTAGCTTTATTTCAGGTGTTGATATTCAGACATCTAAAATTAAAATATATCAAATTTAGTATTACTCGGTATCATGATGCATCAGTTGTTAGTAATAACCAGTTACAAATCAACCGACAAATGTAATTGTATATAGCATGTTTGCTATATAATATGATTTATTGGATAAATAATTATTGTTAATGTAGCAACACGGCCACATATTTTGACTAAGGATGTAATCGATTGGATCGATGTCAGAGATATGCAAGACGAAGTCAAGCTACAACGAGAGTTGAATTCAGAATGCGAAGGGACGTTACTCTTACATATTTCTGATTCTGCTACTTATATCTTAATAAATGTCTAATAATGGCGATATTCAGTAACCTACAATTAAATTAAAGGAGTGAGTTGGCAGAATCCCTAAAAGCGTCGAACAAATTATGTTGCAGTATTTGTTTCAGCGCTTTACTTTCTGTTATGTCTCAACGCTACTACTATCTAGCACCTTCGGATGATCTCTACTCAACCGCTACACAACTGCTACTCGACTGCTACTCAACTGCTACTCAACACTCTACCACGGCCAGAATACCTCTTTTTATATGTCTTGGGAGATCATACTTCTTCGCCTGGGGCGTCGACATGACACTTTCTCAGTCCGAATTCAGTTGATTCTTGTTGTTCCAGGATTGATGCTATACAGTTCGAACCCAGGGCGGCGTATTGGCAGCATTATTAGATTGTCGGACAAAATATCTTGCGATCCGACATTGCATTTTACGATTTGAGTTCGCAATCCTACCTTGTCCCACTTTGCCCTTTGTCCTTTGAACATTTGATTCATCCTTCAACTACATCATAAAGATGGCTGACCTGTTTCATGAGCAACTTCCGTCTGCCATAAAACATAATCCTTACTCACGCCTGCGAGGCTAATTTGTATTCCAATAATTAAAATACTAACCTTTTCCTGCCAGTCAAATTTTAAATCCCATTTCAATCCTAATTTCAGTAGATAAATATTTCCTGTTGGACTCTCTTTGCTCTTCGGTTCACGTGACATCTCGTATCTATATATTAGTATGAAAGTCTCACGGTTACACACATGATGGGAACGGAGATTAAATAGAATTTGTTACGGGCTTTCTTAACATGTAGCATACTTTTATGTATGTATGTATGTATGTATGTATGTATATATATATATATATACATAATTTTAGATGAGGGTGCTAGTCGATTACATCGACACATGTGCTCAACCGGTTCTTATTTTAACGACCCCAAAAGGATGAAAGACAAAGTCAACTTTAGCGGCATTTGAACCCAGAAAGTAACGCCAGAAGAAATACTGGTAACCATTTTGTCTGACGTGCTAACGGTTCTGCCACTTTGCCACTTTATATCACATTTCATATTGGTTTTAAATTGTGGCCAGTAATTTCGGCAGAAGGTAAGTCGATTACATCGACCCCCGTGCTCAACTGTTACTTATTCATCGATACCGATAGGAGTGAAGGTCGAAGTCAACCTTGGTGATTTGAACTCAGAATGTGAAGAGGTCAAAATGTCACTAAGCATTCTGCTCAGAGAGCAAATGATTCTGCCGGCTCACCGCCTTAAAGCATCTAAATATTTGTTTCAAATTGTGGCACAGGGTCAGCAAGTTCGTGGGGAGTGGGTAAGTCGATCACGTTGACCCCAGTACGCAATTGGTACTTACTTTATGGCCCTCGAAATGATGAAAGACAAAGATGACCACAACGGATTTGAACACAGCGTAAAAACGGACGAAATGTCGGCGTACTAACGATTCTGCCAACTCGCTGCCTTATATCGCATTTTATGTTGGTTTATATTGTATTTCATTGCTGGTACAAGGTCAGCACTTTCAGGGCAGTGGGTCAGCCGATTGCATCGTCTACAGAGTTCAACTAGTACTTAATTTATCAACCCCCGAAAAGATGAAAGGCGAAGTCGACCTCGGCAGAATTTGAACTCAGAGCATAAAGACAGACGAAATACCGCTAAGCATTTCGGCCGCTGTGCTAACGTTTCTTACTTCTTTACTGCCCCCAAGGGGCTACACACAGAGGGGAAAAAAACAAGGACAGACAAACGGATTTATATTGACTCCAGTATTTTTTCCTGGCATGATAAAAATTCTGTTAGCTCACCGGCTGAATATTCTTTTCTACTCTAGTCACAAGGCCCGAAATTTTGGGGGAGGGGGCAGTCGATTAACTCGACCCCCAGTACACAGGTGGTACTTAATTTATCGACCCCGAAAGGATGATAGGCAAAGTCGACCTCGGCGGAATTTGAACTCAAAACATAAAGACAGGCGAAATGCTGCCAAGCATTTTCCCTGGCATGACAAAAATTCTGCCAGCTCACCGACTGAATATTACGTTTCATATTGACAACTAAAGCAAAAGCAATTTGCCGACTTCAAACGATCTTACAAAAATTCAATTGTAACGAGAATAAAATTGTCACTGAAACTGCAAGGAAGGTGGGAATTACTTTTTGAGATGAAGAATCATGCTTTACTATTCAACCAGCAGGTGCCAAAGTCGGCCAATACTAGAGTTGTCAATGCAGCCGCTGTGCAATCAGCAAAATAAGAAGAGATAAAAAAAAAACTTCAGTTTCTGGCAGGTACAAAACTGCAATGAATAAGCTTAAAATAGACAATTTGATAAAGTAAAGATGTGCTTACTGATCATGAACATACTTTTGTTCACACAAACTATGAGTAAACAGAGTTTATATTGCCAGTGCGGTGTGATCACTGCTGAACTGACTGGGCAGTGAGTGAGTTAGCATTGCATGACGGTGACGTTCTGTTACTTAAATTTGAGCTTGAGCTAAGAAGTAAAAATCTATTGTGTATGTCTGTGTGTGTGTGTGCGTGTGTACGCGTGTGGAATATACGAATGATGCAAACTCGTAATAAAATAAAAACATTACGTTTAACAATTTCTGTTGCAAGGCTCCTGATGTGAAATAGTGTGGTGAAACAGATATTGTATTTCGGGACGGTTATTTTTTTTATTTTTTATTTTTTTGCTAGG
>NC_068985.1:98980265-98981243 GCF_001194135.2 Octopus bimaculoides | reverse complement strand
GATGGTGTTGTGTTTACGTCTCCGTAATGTAGCGGTTCGGCAAAAGAGACCGATAGAATAAGTACTAGGCTTCCGAAGAATAAATCCTGGGGTCGATTTGCCACATGTTCTCGATTTCAGTCCCACTGAGTGGCAAGTGTCTTCCACTACGTTCTCAGGACGATCAAAGCCTTTTGAGTCGATTGGTAGACAGAAACTGTGAAAGACCGTTGTGTATATCCCCCGGAACATTCCTTTTTCTCCCTTTCTTACTCTTTCTGACGGAGAGCCATGCTTGAAACGACACATCTCCCCTTTTTTTCCATCTTAAAGTGAGCCTCAACCTCATACATTCACTGTGTACGTTCTCTTTATTTCTGTTGTTTCTGCTTCTATTTTTGATTTGCTCTATGTGCATGTATGTGTGTGTTTGTCTGTGTGTATGTGCTATATCGCACGTGCGGATGACCTCTACTCAACTCTCACTTCCGACGACACGACTCTACCGAACACGACGTCTAGTCTACCAACGGCTCCGTCTCGCTCTCTCGCTCTCCCGCTCTTCTCCTCTCCTCGACTCCTTTCGTCTAGCTATCTATACGTATTGGACTAGCCTACCTATCGCCTGGGGGTGTCCACACAACAGTATGTATGCATGTATGTGTGTATATATTTATGTCTTTCATTTTTAATTATTATAATCTTCGACTGAGGAGGGAGCTGGTTTCCAGCAAAAAGACAAGGCTCCATCTTTGGGATGTAATTAACAAAAATAAATTCACATTTGGAACTTGAGAGAAGTCTTGCATATTTTTACTGTTCCACTCACAGACTGCACTGGTAATGTACGAATTGGCCCGTCGATTTCTCTTTCTGAAAATCCCAGTTTATCCAGATTATCCTTTAATCATATATAGATAGATAGATAGATAGATAGATAGATAGATACATTTCTTTTATTAGCCACACAGGGCTCAACGAAGATGGGACAAATACAAT
>NC_068985.1:98978365-98979758 GCF_001194135.2 Octopus bimaculoides | reverse complement strand
TAGGATCATGCTCAAAGAGGTATCGTCACTCGCACGCACCATCTTTGTTACACTCACCCACCTAGATAGATTAAGACTGATAGATAGATAGATAGATAGATAGATAGATAGATACATACATAGATAGATATGTCTTTATATCTCTTTTTGTCCCACTCATCCGCCGCTTGACAACTGATGTTGGTCTATTTCCTTTTGACAAATATCCACAAAACATAGTGTCTTTAGTAATATAATTTGTTCAATGTCATCGATTGGGATGGACAAGTTGAAACATCTGCTCTAATTCTCAACGCCAACGATCCGGCTTCTAGCCTCGTTTCCGTTACAGAAAATAATGGAAATTAATGATGACTGATGAGCAAATGAGTTCCATTTTATGAGAAGTGTGTTTTGAAATATAATCAAACTGAATGCAGAAAGAAGTCAATATACTGCCGCAGTAATACATGTCAACAGGATCCGAAAAGACGATGCAACCCAGAAGTAAACGACCACGTAGAATTTCTTCAGTACTGGTGAGAATACAGAGCCATTTCCAAATACATCTAGTTTAGTATAAATGCGAAACTGATATGTACAAGAATATAATACTGGTTTTAAATTTTGACACAAGCCTAGAAATTTCGGGGAGGTGGTAAGTGTATTACATGGACCCCAGCGTTCAAATGGTTCATATCTTATCGACTCCGAAAGGATGAAAAGCAAAGTTGACCTCGGCGGGATGTGAACTCAGAACGTAAAACGGACGAAATACCGCTAAGTATTTCGCCTGGTGTGCTAACGATTCTTCCAGCTCACTGCTTTATACAAGAATGTAATATTTATTTCTTTATTGACCACAGGAGGGGACAAACAAGGACAGACAAAGGGATCAAGTCGATTACAGTGAACCCATTGAATCTCTCCGAGAACTACGTTAAATGGAACACGTGTCTATCGAGTGCTTTAATTTTTCGAGTTGGCTGTTTTGTTGATCGAATCAACTGGACCACTCGTCGTCGAAACCGATGGAGTGCTCCAGCCGTTGTCATGCAACAAATTCCAGACTTAAAGAATTTTCTGAAAAGACGTCAATGTAACATGTATCCGTTATAGTTTAAACTATCCTGGCAGGAAAACTTTTCAGTTTTAATGAGGCCAAACTTTTAAGAGACGTTGTATGATAACAATGCCTCTTAGAACAAATATCATTGAATGAATTAAGTCAATTAGAGGAAGGAATACTTGAGATCCTTCTACACATATTATCTTAATCCTTTAGAGTGTCTAATCTGAGATAATGTAAATAAAATATATCTAAAAGTTTGTGTGTGTATGTGTGTGTGTGTGTGTGTGGATGATGGGGTAAGAGCATGCATATGACGGTATATATATATATATATATATATAT
>NC_068985.1:98975623-98977825 GCF_001194135.2 Octopus bimaculoides | reverse complement strand
TATTATTATTATTATTATTATTGTTTAGCTCAAGACGAGCTGTTAATGAGATGAGCCACGACCAATATGATTCCATCACAACCATATCATCCTATTTTCAGACATTGTACATCGTGGACTATAGTGTTTCAATGTTGCTTTTCCTTTTTTTTTTTTTTTTGAGAAGTAAGAGTTATTATGTGGAGGGAGATTTGGCTGTTATTTCTCACATGCTGCATGATCACATAGAATCTCGCTGCTCGTTCACTGGACTAACATTTACTTGAAAATCGTAATGTTGTAGTAGTAGTAGTAGTAGTAGTAGTAGTAGTAGTAGTAGTAGTAGTAGTAGTAGTAGTAGTAGTAGTAGTAGTTCTTAATAAATGCAATAAAGAGAAGATGGAGTGTGAGTGAGTGTGAGAGTGGGACTGGGAGAAGAGTGGGGAAAATGAGAGACCACGTAATTATGACAAACACAATGCGAAGGAAAGAGTGAAACTTTGTAGCCTCGAGCCAAAGTCACTAATGAACATTATTCGATGAATTGTAGATCGAGTAATGTTGGTTTCAATTTTTGGCACAAGGCCAGCAGTTTCAGGGTGGGGTTAAGTCGATTACATCGACTCCAGTGCCCAACTAGTACTTGTTGCATATATATCCCTGTAAAGGATGAAAGACAAAGACGATCTCGGCAGAATTTGAACTCAGAACGTAAAGGCGGACGAAATGCTGCTTAGCATTTTGTCCGGAGTGCTGAAAATTCTGCCAGCATATTACTCATTGAATAAGTAATATTCCGCACCAGATATATTGCAATATTTGGTTAGGTCAAGACGGCGAGCTGACAGAAACGTTTGGACGCCGGACGAAAATGCTTAGCGGTATTTCGTTTGTCTTTACGTTCTGAGTTCAAATTCCGCCAAGGTCGACTTTGCTTTTCATTCATTTGGGGGTCAATTAAATAAGTACCAGTTGCGTACTAGAGTCGATATAATCGACTAGTCCCCTCCCCAAAATGTTGGGCCTTGTGCCTAGAATAGAAAAGAATTTATTGTTCTTTTTAAAAAGGCGACGATCTGGCAGAAACGTTAGCACGCCGGACGAAATGCTTAGCGGTATTTCGTCTGCCGTTACGCTCTGAGTTTAAATTCCGCCAAGGTCGACTTTGCTTTTCATCCTTTCCGGGTCGATAAATTAAGTACCAGTTGCGTACTGGGGTCGATCAAATCGACAGCCTCCTCCCCAAAAATTTCGGATCTTGTTCCTAGAGTAGAAAAGAATATTTGGTTAGGTTTTTTTTGTTTGTTTGTTTTTCTATGCTTTTAAGTTCAAAACCTACAAAAATCAAATCATATCGCTCTTGCGTTGCAGAAATTACAACCTGTAAAATAGAGGCGGGCGGAGAGAGTCATGAATCTTATAGCATATCACACTTTACTTCTTCCAGTCATTAGAAGATTTCTGTCGCCTTCGTTGATATTTGAGAATCGTTACAGCGTCGAACAAAATGCATTGCGGTATATGTTACGGCTTTTTACTTTCGGAGTTCAAATTCCGCTGCGGTCCATTTTCCTTTTCATGATTTCGTGATCGATAAAATATAGTATCAGTCAAGTACTAGGGTCGATTTAATCAAATATTTCCCCTCTTCCTGTATCTAAATCCAAAACCTAAATTAAAACCAGCTGTCAAATCAGTATAAAGATCAAATTTTGCTGGCTTAACTTTTTGAACATACGACGCGAGTACGCTTTTGTAGGTGCAATTTTGTTTGGATATACCCCAGGAAGAAGGAGAATCTGGCCTCCACAGGGGTTTTGTGTCTACGTCTGAGAATTACATTCTGCTTATTAGTGAGCCGTTAATAGATAGATAGATAGATAGATAGACAGATAGATAGATAGATAGATAGGTTGGTAGGTAGGTAGGTTGATAGATAGATAGATATATAGATAAACACAACAGTCAGACAGACAGACAGACAGACAAGCATATCGACAGACGGACAGATAGATATACAGACAGACAGACAGACAAACAGATAGGTAGACAGACAAAGCACAATCAATAGTCAGAGCTCACTAGACACTGTACATATGTGCGTGTTTGTTGTGTGTCTGTGCGCGCGCGTGTGTGCATGTGTGTTTGTGTACGTATGCATATACACATCTATACACACATATATTCTTCTATAAATACACACACACACAGACTCACACATAC
>NC_068985.1:98974201-98974843 GCF_001194135.2 Octopus bimaculoides | reverse complement strand
GTAGTGGTGGTGGTGATGGTGATGGTAGTAGTAGTAGTAGTAGTAGTAATAGTAGCAGTAAGGATTGTAGTCACAGTATTGGTGGTGGTGATGGTTGTGGTGGTGATGCTAGTGGTGGTGGGCAGCAGCGGTGGGGAGGCGGCAGGCAGTATTATACGGGGTCGTGGCAGTGTTTTTGTCCTTTCTCCCAGACCAAAGCCAGGCATAGCCGAGCAGACCTGTTGTCAAAAGCGTTCGGATCATGACCATACAGCCCATTATTCAGATATAGCTACCTACGACTATACTACTCGATGTTGCCAACATCAGGGTGCGATGATATTAGGGAAATTCGACTGCTATTTCTAGTATATCAAACTGTCACTTAGAGGATCTCTGGAAGTAATCTCCTTGTATTGTATTGGTCTTATGTTGCGGTGCTGAAAGTTGCAGTCGTAGTCATATTCTCTTTACTTGTTTCAGTCATTTGACTGCGGCCATGCTGGAGCACCGCCTTTAGTCGAGTAAATCGACCCCAGGACTTATTCTTTGTAAGCTTAGTACTTATTCTACCGTCTGTTTTGTCGAACCGCTAAGTTCCGGGGACGTAAACACACCAGTATCGGTTGTCAAGCGATGTTGGGGGTACAAACACAGACACAC
>NC_068985.1:98972131-98974088 GCF_001194135.2 Octopus bimaculoides | reverse complement strand
TATATACATATATACGACGGGCTTCTTTCAGTTTCTGTCCACTAAATCCACTCACAAGGCTTTGGTCAGCCCGAGGCTATAGTTGAAGACACTTACCTAAGGTGCCACGCAGTGGGACTGAACCTGGAACCATGTGGTTGGTGAGCAAGCTACTTACCACACACCCACTCCAGTGTCTATATTGGTGTTCTTGTTACTGTTATTCCTTTTAATGCTCAGGTCAAAGACATTGCACGCACTAGCGTAGATGGAGATAGGGGCGTAGAGGCGGTCCACCTTGGGCGGCACTTTTAAAGGGGTGCCACTTTTGGGACTGCTGTAAGCACTATGTGGTTTTCGTGGGATGTGGGGGCGGCAAACGGAAGAGCCGCTGCTGCTGCTACTACTACTACTACTGCTGCTGCTGCTGCTGCTGCTGCTGCTGCTATTATTACTGCTGTTGATGCTACCACTGCTGCTGCTGCTGCTACTACTACTACTACTACTACTACTACTACTACTACTACTACTACTACTGCTGCTGCTGCTGATGTTGCTGCTGACACAATTGCTATTACTACTGCTGCTGCTGCTTCTACTACTACTACTACTATTACTACTACTACTACTACTGCTGCTGCTGATGTTGCTGCTGCCACTACTGCTATTACTACTGCTGCTGCTGCTACTACTACTACTACTACTACTACTACTGCTGCTGATGTTGCTGCTGCCACGACTGCTATTACTACTACTACTACTACTACTACTACTGCTACTGCTGCTGATGATGATGTTGCTGATGCTGCTACTAATACTATTACTACTGCTGCTGCTGCTGCTGCTACTGCTACTACTGCTACTATTACGCTAGTGGTTGCACGCATGACAGCGGCATTTTGTCCGTGTTTACCTTCAGGGTTTAAATTCGGCGGAAGTCGACTTTGCTTTTCATCCTTCGGGATCGATAAAATAAGTACCAGTTGTTGAACACTGAAGGCTCATGTCGTCGACTTTTCCCCTCCCACGAAGTCACAGCTTAACACCTTAACTCCTAGTTCACGCCGTTTATAACATATATTCCTGGTTGGTTCGCTAATGGGTGGGGAAAAGAACCGCAATGAAAGCGTGGTGGTCATGATGGAGCACCGCTTTGAACGATTTTAGTCGAAGAAATCGTTTCCGAGACTTATATCTTAATCCTGGTATTTATTTATCAGTCTCTTTTACCGAACGGCTAGTTTTGTGGACGTAAACTCACCAACACCGGCTGTCAAGCGGTGATGGATTGACAATTGTAGATGCAAATACATGCACACACACACACACACACACACACACACACACACACACACACACACACACACACACACACACACACATATATATATAAGACGGGCTTCTTTCAGTTTCCGTCCACCAAATCCACTCAGAAGTCTTTGGTCGGCCCGAGTCGATAATAGAAGATACTTGCCCAAGCTGCAACGTAGTGGGACTGAACCCGGAACTATGCAGTTGAAAAGCAAGCTTCTTACCACAATACCTATATATATATACATAGGCGTAGGAGTGGCTGTGTGGTAAGTAGCTTGCTTACGAACCACATGGTCCCGGGTTCAGTCTCACTGCGTGGCACCTTGGTCAAGTGTCTTCTACTATAGCCTCGGGCCGACCAAAGCCTTGTGAGTGGATTTAGTAGATGGAAATTGAAAGAAGCCCGTCTTATATATGTATATATATGTGTTTGTGTGTGTGTGTGTGTGTGTGTATGTGTTTGCGTGTCTGTGTTTGTCCCCCGCAACATCGCTTGACAACCGATGCTTGTGTGCTTACGTCCCCGCAACTTAGCGGTTCGGCAAAACAGACCGATAGAATAAGTACTAGGCTTACATAGAATAAGTCCTGGGGTTGATTTGCTCGACTAAAAGCGGTGCTCCAGCATGGCCACAGTCAAATGACTGAAACAAGTAAAAGAGTA
>NC_068985.1:98971305-98971858 GCF_001194135.2 Octopus bimaculoides | reverse complement strand
ACATATATATACATGTATATATGTAGAAAATTTGATATGTAACTACATATATATAAACATACATAGATACATATGCACACACAAGCATGCATGCGCGCACACGCACACATACATACATACATACATACATACATACATACATACAGTGAAGGAAAGAGTGAGTTAATGAGTGATCGGTATGGCAAAGCGACCCGATCAAGCTGCACTTATTATGAACATTACTGAAGTCCTCCAGTAATCTAAAGTATCGTTTCACCAATAATTGTAATTAACTCACCATTTTGTATATGGCAGGATTAATTTGAATATATTTTAATGTATGCCTTTTATTCGTCACAGTGCCTCTAGATAATAATTATAGTTATCTTCCTCTATTCTTAGGTGAAACCATTCCTTCTAATTGTTCCGAAATGGATTTTATAGAAAGAGCGAGATCATTCAGTGCGGTCAAAAAGAACTCCGTTTGTTTTCGCGAATAAGATCCCACTGATGCGAAACTACACGAAACTGCTATAATAACAACAACAATAACAACAACAGCAATAATAATAAT
>NC_068985.1:98963566-98970794 GCF_001194135.2 Octopus bimaculoides | reverse complement strand
ATAATAATAATAATAATAATAATAATAATAATAATAATAATAATAATAATAAATGCCCGGATGCAGTACCAGGCAGTGGCTCTCATGGATTCTGATCTTAATTGATTGGAAGTGTTATCATGTACATTGTTTTGTCTTGGTATAAAAAGATGGGCTACAGCAAATATTCTGCTCAATACCACAGATTCCTGAACTGGGCGGTGTGTTGTATTCTTGAGCAAAACACTTCATTTCATGTTGCTCTGTTCAAAGAATAGACTCAGCGTTTCTTCTGCATTTTATAAGGGGCGACTAAAAGTTTAAGGTGAGATTTGACCTCCAAACACGTAAACCCTCACCAGCAATGATCACCCAAACAGACCCATGGTTTTGAGAGTTGTCAACTGAGTGGTGCAAAGGT
The DNA here is from genome assembly GCF_001194135.2 of Octopus bimaculoides. Classification (NCBI taxonomy): domain Eukaryota; kingdom Metazoa; phylum Mollusca; class Cephalopoda; order Octopoda; family Octopodidae; genus Octopus; species Octopus bimaculoides. The sequence goes on along the minus strand of NC_068985.1, from coordinate 98,970,394 downwards.
GCCATCTTCCAGGTGCAGCAGAAAATCACCAATAAATGGTGGATTCATTGACGCGCTGTTAGAGCGCATGTCCCGATGCTACGACTATCGTTTGAACTTGGTTGTGTCGTTCTATTTCTTATGCTTTTCGACATATGACGTGACTTTTGCAGCTGTGTTGCAGTAAATTCTAAGCATTTTATTTTTTCGTAGCCCTTGCTAGTAGCTTTCGTTCCTGATACAGTATCTTTAGAGGAAGGTTCTACGTTTACGCAGTTGAACAGAAATATAAGTTGCAGTCTTGCAATATTATGTCTGTGTCGTTGAGTGAGACGGTTAATCGTATTCAAAAATCTAACAGAATTAGCAATCATTACTACACACACACACACACACACACACACACACACACACACACACACACATAACTACGCCTCACCCCCTTAAAAGGAAAATCATGTAAAAATAAGCCCCAGGTTTTATATAAAACCAGGGTGCAGTGTGGGGTAATACAGCATTGTTGTCGAGTGAATTCAGTAGTTTCCACACACTCATGCTCCGAGTGGACGCTCTTTCCTTTCTTTCTCACACCGTCTAGTCGCCAATGTTTTCCATATTGCAGTATTTTCGTTTTAACCATTTGGTTTGTTTATCTCGAAGGAGTTTAATTTTCCTGTCTGACACCAAAGTTGAGATTTACATGTTCTCAGTTTATGCAGTAATTCTTGGCGTACCATTGATTATGGTATTTACGTTGTTTGGGAATTGCGGATTCTGATTTGACTCAAAATGGCATCCAGTTATATTGATTCTATATAAAAATAAGAAAAAGTAAAAAAAAAAAAACAAAGCAGTTTTTCTAGTCTTACTCTAAAACAATTTTGAGGTTATAATCCTGAGTAAGAGAGAACATGCAGCTATAATAACTGAGAGATTACGATTACAAACTAGTTGTATATCAGGAAATGCAGTGTAGTTAAAACCACGCATACTTTCTCAAGAAACACTGTTTATGTATCGGTCGATAATCATAATATATCATCTGGGGTGCAAATTTGACATTTACTGTTCGAGGGAAGCTAAAAATACTTCATGTATAGAATTAATTAACCTGTGTGCTGTTACGTAATTTCCTTCGAATATTAATTGCTAAATCAACACCATCACAAGATGTAATCTAAATATTGGTTGATTCATAAATAGTGTGACTGAGAGTTCGTTTATGGTTCCAACCGCACCGGAGACAATGAAATCGCAATCCTTTGGGTGTTAGAACCGCGTGTCTTTGGATCATGATCCTAAATTAGTTAAAACTGTTTAGTCTCCCAGATCAAACTTGATCGAACAATTCTATACTCATAGGGATCCCAGCAATAATCATCCCATTTTTTCTATCCTTGTATATATATTATGTCCTTTTTTACAAAAAACGCTTTGTGCTACTTATAGAGAGAGAGATTTAACTGCTCTTTCCAGCAAGTCAAACGATCACAAAAGAAGGTTTTTTTTTCATTGGCTGACCTTTGTTGTTGCTGTTGGCATTCCGTCGGTTACGACGACGAGGGCTCCAGTTGATCCGATCAACGGAACAGCCTGCTCGTGGAATTAACGTGCAAGTGGCTGAGCAATCCACAGACACGTGTACCCTTAACGTAGTTCTCGGGGATATTCAGCGTGACACAGTGTGACAAGGCTGACCTTTTGAATTACAGGCACAACAGAAACAGGAAGTAAGAGTGAGAGAAAGTTGTGGTGAAAGAGTACAGCAGGGTTCGCCACCATCCCCTGCCGGAGCCTCGTGGAGCTTTAGGTGTTTTCGCTCAATAAACACTCACAACGCCCGGTCTGGGAATCGAAACCGCGATCCTATGACCGCGAGTCCGCTGCCCTAACCACTGGGCCATTGCGCCTCCACTGGCTGAGCTTTAAACTTGTATTAAAGCAGGTTTGTTTTCTTTACTTTTTTCTAGATCTGCTCGCTTTACTTGACTGTCCTGGGATTTTTCCCTCTACTTCACCCACATATGATATGAAAAAGTAATCTTGATGTATCACATAGTTTATTACATAACATTAAGAACCTTAATAATAATTTAACATTAACGTTCTTTAAGTCAACATTAAGGGAAATAAACCAAGCACAAATTTAGTGAGAAAAACTATGAATAATTTTTCACCTAGAACAAATTTCTCTACTGGAATCCTCGAATTTCTCTTTGGAATCCAGAAATTTTACTACGGGGGTAGTAATTCCTTTCGTTTTCCTATAAGAAATTTCTCCGTAAGAATTTCCGTTTTAGAGCAAAACTAAAAATTCATTTTTTTTATATATTTATACGGTGCGTTACGTAATTTTCCAGTTATATTAATACACAACACATCTTAAATTAATGAAAAGAAATATTAGTAATTCGAAACAGAATTTGAACGGCTTTCAGCTATGTCCGATGCTCATCCATTTGTAACAATTCACTTCATTATATATCTTCAGATATTAAGGGTTAGAAGGCGGTAGAGTGCCAGAAATGCTAGAGTGTTGAATGAAATGCCTTGTGGTATTTAATTACGACTCATTACGCTCTCATTTCAAACTACCCCCTACCGAAGTTATAGCTTTAATTTTCATTCCTCTCGAATCGTTAGAATAATTATCACTAAAATAAATACCATGATTATATAGTGATTGCCATCGTCATCGTCGTCGTCATCATCGTCGTCGTCGTCGTCGTCGAAGTCGTCGTTGTCGTCGTCATTACAATACTCCTGAAGATTATTCTGATTTGTAATTCAATCGGTGACAAAAAAATCAACTAAAAGCTACTACTACTACTACTACTACTACTACTACTACTACTTCTACTACTACTACTACTACTACTACTACTACTACTTCTACTACTACTACTACTACTACTACTACTATATCTGCTGGTGAAGCCCCTGTTGTTGTTGATGACACAAATGCTGCAGCTCCTCCTCCTACTACTACTACGACTACTACTACTACTACTACTACTACTACTACTACTACTACTACTAATAATAATAATAATAATAATAATAATAATAATAATAATAATAATAATAATAATGATATTGTTCCTACTACTTCTAATGTTATTACTTCCAATACAACAGCCGTGTCTCCCTCGTTACCACCTCCACTACCATTTCATTATAATTTGAAATTCTGAAAGCTCTCCACCGAACATGCCTTTACATTTCTCGTAGTGTATAATTGAAGCATTGGAGACGGGTTGGATGCATGTGAAGATTATGATGAAGCCTTATCAATGCACAAAATTACAGGAAAGCAAATACAAATATGGCGTTGTTAACAGCGAAACCGAGGTCACGTCATGCTGGTTAAAGTTAGATAAATATATGTAGTGTTTGACTAGATTTTATAAGGATCATAAAGAGAATTTCACCTCTAACCTCAAATGCAGACTTATTAACCTTACTATGAACGATCTTGCGAGGTTCTGTGTACATATCCTAAATAGTATTAACAGCAAGACTAGTAAAGTTTCTAATCCACAACACTGAAATAAAACCAGTATTGTACATATACTGGATCAGCAAGATCAAAACATGTAAATTCACCCATTTCAATAATGTTGATTTCCACTCGTCTGTTTCCAAAACCCTCAACACCAGTGTATTGAGATGTTAACGAATATATAGTACTAAGAACTTTTAGAGATAGCGACAGAAATATACATGCCAGAGCGTTATGTCTCAAATACTGCCAGTGGCTTTGTGAGCATCTCATCCTCGTCGCCACTGTTATGTCTCAAGCTACTGCTATCTAGCCCCTCCGGATGATCTCTACTAAACCGCTACACAACTGCTACTCGACTGCTACTCAACACTCCTACCACGGCCAGACTACCTCTATTTATATGTCTTGGAAGATCCTACTTCTTTGCCTGGGGGGGGCGTCGACACAACACAGAGCAACGCTGCTCTTTAACAAGGATATTACAAGGTAAAAGAAATATTTCAATGATTGCTTTGTTAAAGCAGAGCAGAAACATGGGAAATTGCTGGTTGAATAACTTAGATATACTCAAATTTAACTTGGAAACCTTAGCCATAGGGTTGTACAGAGATGACGATTTTACTGTCTTGTACATTATTAATAGATACAGGTTATATAGCATCAGGAAAGACTTAATCAATATTATAGCAGCTTCGTACATGAGCATAGTCAAGTTCTTAGAGACTGGCAAATATAAATTTTGCTGGAACCTTAATAAATAATTTATGTATAACCACAAAAAGTCTAACGACCCCTTGTTATTTTAGATAATTGTACAACATATACAAATGTCTAACTTCTTACATGAGGTATATTAGCCAGTTAATATAAGTCTTTAGAAAATGATAGTTCCGAAGAAAGAGAAATAGTTTTATATCTAAGAATGCGAAATCAACGAAGAAAATAAACACCAAAGAAAACGTAACTGTAGCCGAAACATTATCTATTTCACAGACACTCTTTCCTTTGATCTAAGAGGGAATTTTCCAAATTTTCTTAATTATATCTAAAATGGCTTCCTTGTTGAGAATAAACATAGCAATCTTTCCAGCCAGCATGGCACCAAAGAAAGTTCCAGTTCATTTTCTAATAGCTGCAACATCATTGCAAGAAGTAACAGTTCTAAACATGGAGATGTACCTAATGACACAATGCAAGAAGCTATCCTGCACATGATATTCAGACTGGAACTCAACCATCCGAACTCGTAAGTAGGAGAGATAATAATTGATGTGATTATAGATTTGGCGAAGTATTTCATTTTGATCGTCATGTAATATAGACGCGATAATTTATCCACTAAAGACTCCCTTTTCCACGTAATGGAACACTGTGTAATATGGTCAAAATAGGGAAGGTGTGAAGAACATTTCAAGACTTATTATGCAAATCAAAAATCTACTTTGAAAGAAGCAAGAAAGGGGAATGTCACAGCTTTGTCTGGTTATATACAGCAACTAAAGAACAATCACATTAATTTCCGAATAAATAAAATTTCAGATACAACATCCTGTTAATTCTGCTTCATCTGACAGTATTGAAGTTTTGAAAAATCTATGTAAAGCTTTCCGAGTACGTTCCAAACCAGATTTGGAGTATCCGGTAGCTGCGATGTAGAGAATCGTTTCTGTGAACACACAGCCAGACATTCATTCATACGTTCATAAAATGTTTATTTAGACGAGGTAAGAGGAAAAAGCCTGGCAAGTTAGTGACTTGTGCAGAATTGTGTATAATCTATAACCGAGTAAGAAATTTGAATTTATTGAAAACACGCGCACTGTTTTTTTAGCCCTTCTCTTTCTCTTTCGTAAGTATGTAGTTTGAAATATTTTCTTACAAATGTTTCGTACATATTTCATGCATGTATATATTTTGTATATTTCTTAATATATTTCACTTACACGTAACATCCTTCAACATTCTTTGAAAACCTTTTTTATATTAAAATATTGTTAGTGTTTTGTTTTGTTTTGTTTTTTTTATTTTATATCTCTCCTTACATTAATCGATTCTATTGTCTTTGTCGCTGTAAAAGTATATAACGTTTTCTTCTGCACTTCTACTACGGAGAGTTCAAAAAGCCTCTCCGTAGTAAGAATTTTATGGTTTCGGGCGATTCTTGCACACTGATGCTTTACTTGCTCCCCAGAAAAAAAAAAAACTGGCAGTGTTAAATCAGGTGATCTTGGTGGCAAAAGTCTCTTCGAAATAACTCATTCACCGAAAAACTCTTAAAGTAGCGCCATGGTGATGCGAAGGATGAAAAAAATTCACTGCGGAGAAACATTCTGAACACCCTGTGCTAGTAATTCTTCTTCCATTTTTATTACTACTCTTGGCACCTTTTGAAATCTATACGAGACGCTTATCCTAGGCCAGGTCGTTAACAAGTTGCTGTCTTCTCTTTCAATTCAGTAAGCGATCTTCTTTGCCTAGCCTTCCATCTTTTTATGATGGATGATTTCACTTTCTTTCTGACCCTGTCTTTTCTCAATACTTGGTTTTATAACTTTTCCTTGCAGTAGGTCAGACCACGTACATAAATCGGCACGGCACTTGCATATTTTTATATCATTATCTCGCTTTCTCTACATCTCTTTACACACTAAAGCTTCTACCTCTTCTTCTCCTGTGCCATTACAGCTCATTCTTTATTTCCTTCCTTCTTACCAAGCAATATATTTTCCTTTTCCTTATACTTCGTATCTTATTTTCTAGTTGATGCATTTACCTCACGTGACCTTCAGTTCTCTCTTGTACATTTTAAAATAACCTCCCGTTTGCCTTATCTTACACTTTACTTAAGTTTCTTTACATCAACCTTACATTTTGTCAGTACTTATTCTTGGAAATTACTTCTTCCTTCGCATTTGGCAGTTCTTATACGGTGCTTGATGCATGAAGTTACTTAAGTATCATCATACATGTATATTGATATTACGGTTGCTTTGGTGCGATTCAGTAATATTGTCATATGATGTTTACAACATATTGCATATTAAGCATAATAATATTCACAATTGAAAGGATATATCGAAACAGCTGTGAAGATTTGATTATATTATGGAAGATAAAGTGACAACTTGTATAAATATATTACACCAATAATTTTTGTGTGTGTGTGTGTGTATGTGCATAAATGTATAAATGTATGTGTGCATGAAATATATATATATATAAATATATATATATATATATATATATATATATACATATGTGTATGTGTAATTATGTATACATCTATGTTATATACATATACATGTATACTTACACACACATATGTACATATATACGTATATATA
>NC_068985.1:98961067-98963215 GCF_001194135.2 Octopus bimaculoides | reverse complement strand
ATATATATATATATATACGTATGTGTGTATGTGTGTGTGTATCATACTTCTATATATTTACTGTCATATAGCCAAACTTAGGTACATACGGCTACATTCTTAAAGACATACACGTAACATACATTCGCATATTTTGGCGCCTCTAAGCCACTGACAGAATCACAAAAGCTTGCATCAACTTATGCATATACCAACCTAGAGAAGCGAGTGCATGCGCACAAAAGCGCATTCACAAGCACACATCTTGACACCATTATATTGAAAGCTTACTAACACGATAGGAATATTGAGTCAACGCACAACATGAAACAGCAAACAAATCCCCCTCAAATCACATCATAGATGATGTAATCACAACTAACAGAATGTTTAAGGTTTTAGTCATTACTTCATGCGTTCAAAACAGGCAATAATAACGAATTAGATTAAATAGAAGCAGAGACATGGCTGTATGGTCTATAAGGTTGCTTGGCAGGAACGCGATTTTGGTTTCACTACAGCCTTAGTCTGATCAATGCATTATCGGTGATATGTATGCATGTATGTATGTATGTATGCATGCATGTATGTATGTATGTATGTATGTATGTATGTATGCATGCATGCATGTATGAATGTAGGTAGGTAGGTAGGTAGGTAGGTAGGTAGGTAGGTAGGTATTAGAAAATCAAAGTTTCTTCTCGTGCCATAGGCTTAAAAGTCCCGTTTCCCGGATCCGAGGTGTATACATACCACCATTCTGGAAGGGACACCGATCCCTCCCACCTTTGCACCTTTTTTTGCCAGGTGAGTGGGCTGGAATAGCGTAAAATGAACTGTCTTGCTCAAGAACTCAATGCATCCCCCGGCCCAGGAATCGAAACCACAATCTTACGATCATGGGCGCAACACCCTAATCACAAAGTAACATGCCCCCGCACACACACACGCGCGCGCGCACGCATATATATATATATATATATATATATATATATATATTAATGACGTGTATATATGTGTGTGTATGTATATATATATATATATATATATATATATATATATAGAGAGAGAGAGAGAGAGAGAGAGAGAGAGGATGCGATGCGTAAAACCAGAAGAAAAACCGCTAAGCACTTGGTCTGGTTTGTTAACCATTCTCCTAGCTCACCACCTTAATGCTTTTCATATTAATTTAACTAGATCAGAGCTTTAAAGAACAGCCAAAATTGTTATACAGTAATCCCTCGACTATCGCGGGTGTTACCTTCCAAAAACCCCGCGATAGGAGAAAATCCGCGAAGTAGAAACAATACTGTACTGCGTATTATTTTTTATTATCTTTATAATTTGTATATATTTATTTTATTATAAATGCAAAACATGACGGAGGAATCGATGTAAACTTAAATAATATACTGCAATAGGTGAACCGCGATGTGTCGAGGGATTACTGTAATCAAAATTTATAACAGTTCCCCGTGAACTCTTAGACTTAATATAAATCGGAACAAATTCGTGATTTATGGATGCCAATGCATCTAATTTTAGCTGCAATTTCTAATCATGAGTCATTTAATATTGGTGCCTCCGTCATATATCAACTGAAACCTTGATTAGAATAGAAGTGCGTCTCGGCATTTAATTTGTTGTAAAAAATCTCAACTTGATTATTTATAAAAAAAAAAAATAATGATGTGTTTAGAGGGGAAATGGCAGATTTTATGACCTGTTTGATTAGGTCTCCAAAATAATTGGCACATACATATCAACACATTCAATGGTATTCGCGTTTGAATAAGCAAATGTAAACGTAGACACACACACATACAGACACACACAAACACACACACGCTCTCACACACACACGCTCGCACACACACACGCTCGCACACACAAACGCTCGCACGCACACACGCTCGCGCACACACACGCTCGCACACACACACGCTCGCACACACTCACACATTGAAAACGCATATACACTCTCAGATATATTCATACATACATACATGCATACATACATACACACACCGATAGATAGATAGATACATACATACATACATACATACATACATATATCGATAGGTAGAAAGATAGACAGGCAGACAGACAGACAGACAGACAGGCAGGCAGGCAGGTAGGCAGACAGACAAATAGATAGATAGATAGATA
>NC_068985.1:98958721-98960397 GCF_001194135.2 Octopus bimaculoides | reverse complement strand
TGTGTGTGCGTGTGTGTGTGTGTGCGTGCGTGTGTGTGTGCGTGTGTGTGTGTGTGCGTGTGTGTGTGTGCGTGTGTGTGTATTGCAATGCATCAAATGTTTTCCTTCTTCTTCTAAAGCATTAGTTTAATAAGCTAAAGTCATTCTTACAAATAGCAATGAATCAAGCAACAATATAATGATTACAATAAATCTCAAAGATGAGCCAATACCCACTTCTCTGAACACATTTGGAATTTAAAAGATAATTCTGTTACCAATTATAAAACACAATGTTTTAACACAGAATTCGTATCCCATAATTATGGTCTCGGAGTGTATGATCTTTATTTTTTGGAGAACTCTAACACCCTGGTATAGTCTTATTTTTTTTAATTTCCAACTAAATCGGAGTTAATGACATCTCGCAGATATTTCTATTTATGTTTAGAAATTTCCAAACACTGAATATGATAAAAACAACTACATTCACTCATTCATCAACGTTAAAATATCATTAATAATAGCTACCTTCCTGGCTTTCGTGTTTCACACATATGATACTAAAGACACGAAAATGTCACGTATTTTTGTACACAAATAGAATATAACACATGTTTGGTAGGTGTTACTTAAATAAATGAATGTGTGATCCCTTTCCACAACGTTTTTTTTTTTTTTTGAGGCAATAAAGTCTCGATGAGTAATCATGCTTTTAGGTGTTCGCGAATATCTTTCCTTATATATTGTTATGCTGTTTGCCTGTTTCTTTCATTTGAATAATAGGAACCGTGAAATTTAGTGTTATGATTCAAGAAGCTTCTAGTTTTAATAAAATACATCCTTAGTCTATTTTTTTTCTAGATACAATAATTCACCAATATATATATATATACATTTATACATAAGTGTAAATGTGCATGTCTGTATAAGTGTTCGTGCGTTGGTGATGTGTCTGTGTGAATTTTTGTGTGTATGTGTGTATGTATGTTTTGTTTGCCACAGGAGAAAAGTAGTCAATACCAGATGAAAATTTAATTGTATTTATTCTCCCGGTGCACGCTTTCTGGATCTATCAGATTTAAATGGTAATCTGTTATGAAAACGATACTAATAACATCCATGATGGCACTAGGACCTTGCCGCTTGATTGGCTGTGAGTTACAGGGTAGGTTTGGCAATTCTTAGCTGAAGAAAATTACAGTTGAAGGTTGTTCATAATCGGTAAAGGCAGAAAAATATTTTCATCATAAAGGAAAACAATTTTACTTCTCTTAACAGAAGAGTAATCTACATTTTGGCTTGAATTTTTTATATGGAATTTGAATATGGAATTTCTCAGTAACTCAAGTATCAGTTGTAGATGCAGCCAATTTCTAATACCGAACTCACTGGTGCAGCAATATGTTTAAACGCTTGGAGATCGTATGTTTTTCATTAAGACAAGAAGAAAATGTTTTGTTTTTCATGTTCAGAACATCACCGGACACGATCAGAAAGTTGAGCTTCTTGATTACGCATAGATGATAAAAGCTACAAACGAACGTTTCATCCCCTTCCTTTTGCGACAATAGTCGAGTTTATCGTGTAAATATGCCTATATTTTTTTAATTCGAAACATATTTTGAAAGTAATGCAGCATCGTTCTTTCTTCAAGGTGTTAACCTATGGATGTGCTTTGTGTATGCAGCTTTAAA
>NC_068985.1:98955188-98956484 GCF_001194135.2 Octopus bimaculoides | reverse complement strand
ATATATATATATATATATATATATATACATATATATATATATATCTGTCAACATCACTACTTATATTTCCGTTTGTGTATATTGCAATATATATATGCATGCGTCACGTGCCTATTCTATTCATTTCTGGGTTTGTTTCTTTTCTGGCTGGTGTTAATTTTTTCGGTTCATAATAAGAATGACTGTTTGTAAATTAACTTTCCTTTATTATATTTCCACAGAAAACTCCAAAGATTCTTATGTCTTCTTAGATCACCATTTCATTATATGTCCACATCAATAATTTTGTCGGTTTTTTGCCTCTTTTTTTTTTCTTCATTTTCCTTTTTTTCTTTTTCTGTTTTGTTTAACATTTGATGTCTTCACTTTTTGTTCAGTCTGTATTTATCCAAAATTTATTATTCTCATCATCGCATCCTCACTAACATCGTATCCTCATGTCCATAGTCACCGTCGTTGTCGTCGACATAACCGATAATGATGTCCTTCTCCTCGTTGCTTTTGTTGTTATTATTGCTCCTCCTCCTCCTCCTGCCACTATCATTCCTGCTACTTGTATTTCTATTCTTTTATTCTTCTCTCTCATACTATTAAGGTGTAAACTTGTAAGAGTTGAGTGTATGTCACCGTCCATTCTATGAAGCATTACACACCTTACGGATGTTGCACATGAAGGTTTTACGCTTACTTCCGCTTAAATATTCTTCACTTAACACAATAGTGTTGTATGACTGATTTGAATTGTTAATATGTTTTTCCTGTAATGTTTTATAAGATGTTTTTCAGGGTTTTATTATTCTCAAGAAAAGACATTCATGAATTAATTCATCCACGTAAAACATCTATTGTCATTTCGCTATTAGCACACCTAGGCATTCAGTATATATATATATATATATATATATATATATATATAAGCCAAATACAATTATACAGTTATATACAATTATACGGCAATATAAGCATTATATATACATACCGTCGTTCACATAAATATATCTATATATGAAATATATATATGACCATACAAGTATGTGTCTTTATATAAACGTATATAGATACGTGTACACACATATTTACATATATACTCACTTGCATATGTAGGCATGGATAGACAATCATACAGATAGGTAGAAAGACACAGAGAGAGAGAGAGAAGGGGATAGATAGATAGATAGATAGATAGATAGATAGATAGATAGATAGATAGATAGATACCTTTTTATTATAGCCACACAGGGCTAAATACAGAAAATGGACAAATTACAAAGTAGGGCTTTTCTTTGGGGGGAGGGG
>NC_068985.1:98948643-98952074 GCF_001194135.2 Octopus bimaculoides | reverse complement strand
CCTATGGAGAATATTAATTTATTATTATTATTATTATTATTATTATTATTATTATTATTATTATTATTATTATGATCATCAGCATCATCATCATCCCCTGATAGTGTTATGTTTGCTACTGAAATGGAAATAGCACAATAGCCTTACTCGCATAAACTAGCTCTGTTCACTGTTTCTAAATACTGCCAGAGAAACAGAGAGCGAAGAAGGGATAAATACACAGTTATACATTTCTGAATGATCTTGGAAGGATTATGCAAATTGTCAAACCAGGCGACCAAAATTGTATTTCTCTAGCGAGGGTTACGACTACGTTACTAATACTCTCAAAGTGGAAGATTTCTTTAATAAAATTCCCATGGAAAAATAAGCTGTTACTTGTAGCACACACGTGAAACATACTTAGACAATCTGTTAAGCTACGAGATGAAACTACAGATAATGACAGCATCATTGATGAATTATTAGCAATTTCACTAATTATCGAACAGAAAGCATGTTGATGTCACTTCGCCGGCAGTTGTATGTTGGGAAAGTTTAAAGCAGGGAAATAGAGTGAACGTACACAATACATGTGTGTGTGTTTCAGGTATTTATGTGATCTTGGGACCTTGAGGCATTAGAAATGTAGTTTCACCACTACTCTCTTTACTCTCTTTTACTATCTTACTTTCTTTCAGTCATTTTGACTGCGGCCATGCTGGAGCACCACCTTTTAGTCGAACAAATCGATCCCAGGACTTATTCTTTGTAAGCCTAGTACTCATTCTATCCGTCTCTCTTTTGCCGAACCGCTAAGTTACGGGGACGTAAACACACCAGCATCGATTGTGAAGTGATGGTGGGGGGACAAACACAAACACACAATCATATATACACACACACATATACATACATACATATATGTGTGTGTGTGTGTGTGTGTGTGTATACGACGGACTTCTTTCAGTTTCCGTCTACCAAATCCACTCACAAGGGTTTGGTGGGCCCGAGGTTATAGCAGAAGACACTTGCCCAAGGTGCCACGCAGTGGGACTGAACCCGGAACCATGTGGTTGGTAGTTAGGGAAAGTAGATTATTCGACGCCTAATTCAGATTTTTGCATAAATCGTACCAAAATCTTCCAGAACTATATTTCTGTGTAATTTATAATTCCTTCGTTCCTTATTTCTCTCACAATAACTTCAATAATAAATAGAGCTAATTCCTTCGAACAAGACGGTGTCGTAGCAACAGATATAACATTACCAAGGGATCATCATCATCATCATCATCATGTCTTTTGTTTGTTACAATTTGTACGAGCTGCACCCAAGTCTCAACCAGAAACATCAAAGGACAGGGATTTGCATTTAAAGATGCAGCCAAGAGAGGTGCCGTAAAATTGATAAATTGATGTTCGTTATAAAAAAAAAATCCTTTTCATAGAATTTATTGTAAAACTTTATTACCGCTATTGTCATCCAAGCAACAGTCTTTGAAATCTGCTCGTACGTTTATTGTTTACGTTTGTATACTTAAAAGACCTGCTTTCTTTCTTCCTTTTTTTCTTTTTTTTTTTTTGTTAATTAGCCGACCAGGTCTCTGGAGAGCTGGACGGTTTCCTCATATATTAGCCTATGGGGAATATTAATTTATTTTTGAAAATAAAATTAAATATTTTTTAAAAATATGGTGTTTAGGGAAGGGAAGAGTGACAGTGGTTGTCTGAAAGAGTTGCTATGAACAGAATGTTACACTCTCTCCTCTTCCTATCACCTCTGTGAACACAAATACAGGTAACAATGAAGACGACGACGACGACGGCGACAACAAAAACAGCAAAATCGATAGCAAAGAAGTCCAATAGGAAAAGTCAAGTGGCACAAGAAGACAATAGGAAGAAAACACCAACCTCACAACTACCACGCGATAATGACCGCAATTAAAAAAAACAACATAAGAACGACAACAACAGTACAAACAACACCATCAGGTCAACTCAAATTCAAGCAGTTGTTATGGCAACACCACCGCTGCCAACAGGTAACCGTCAGCTCAAAAGCAGCTTTTTTACCAACCTACAATTCCACAACCATCATCTCCTCTGCAATGGCTGGATCTATTAACTGTTGAGGGCAATAGCAGAAGCAATGCCTTCAAGGAGGAATGAGACTAACCAGGCAATCGGATCAACAGGATCCTTTGCTACCGTAGCTCGAATCAGAAGTCTTAAGCTGTAGAGAGAAATAATTACAGAAATAAAATCAGTTCTCAAGAGAAATTAAAGAAAAATTAGTCTAGCTTTATCCAGCCATGTCATCTATCAGTTCTGCCAGTTCTGCCAGCTCGCTTCCTTACTGGCATCATTAATACAATCACAACAAACACAGCCAGACACGTAGTCAGACCAACAACAATTGGGTGAAACACAAACATAAAATCAACCGCGGAAAGGGAATCAACAAATGTAAGTATAAAGAAGCCCGCAGCGTAACTTCGCTCTAGTGAGCAAAACTGATAAGGGACAGGAAATTTATAAAGCAATAAAATAATGCACAGCCGAGAATAGTGATAATAGTGAAAGAAGGTCACCTTCAAACAGCCATCAAATGGGACGTTAAATAATGTCCCCGGGTGTTTGGAAGTAAACAGAAGGGTTCTTGCAAAATATACCAGACCAAACAATTTTGGGGAGATCCTGGCGAGAAAGCACGGCTCAGCGGTAAGTAAGACTGGATGACAAGTCTTTCCAGGATATTAAGGGGGATGATCTCTATGATGGTTCTTTCTCTGATCTCTGACCAAGATGGTCAAAATCAGATTATAATGTATAAAAGTGCATTTTGGAAACACGCGCACTCCTGAAAAAGTTAGGGTCATTGAGGTCTTGTAAGGTTTCTTTGACTGGCCCGGAGCTAATGTCCCTTATATTGGGAAATTTTGTTTACTCGAATTTTGGTATAACTTTTTTTGTTACCCTTATTTTTAGCAGTCTTGCCCAATGAAAATAGCCTCGTAGGTGCGTTGAGGACCCAACAACAAACATTTAATAATACTGACTATAACTTACGTGCGTGAAACTCCCGGTAACAATGGCGTGAATAATCAATTAATTCATGATAAATATAAACTTGATACCATCACTAAGTGCTCTTTTCTTTCATTTGTAAATTTAAATGTACATATATTATATATATACGTGTGTGTGTGCATATGCGTGATGCGTGTGCATATATGTGTATATGTATTATGTATGTACGTATGTATGTATGCACACACGCACACATATACACATGTATGTGTGTGTGTGTATATATATATATATAGATATATATATGTGTGTGTGTATGTGTGTGTGTATACATGTATATGTATATATATATATACATATACACACACACACATATGTATATATATACATATATATATATATATATATATATATATA
>NC_068985.1:98935963-98948176 GCF_001194135.2 Octopus bimaculoides | reverse complement strand
CTCTCTCTCTCTCTCTCTCTCTCTCCCTTTTAGCCTTTACTTCGTCTTTCTTCATGAATTAAGAGTGGTTTTGTTACAAAGTGTGAACATTTGAAGGTAACATCAAGTTTGTAAACATTGTAATCATTATCATCACCTTTACCGAAATCACTCTCAGTAACATCATCACCTATCATCCTCATCGTTATCATCAACATCATCCTCATCATTTTTCTCAATATCGTCGAGATTTCTCGACTTGCACTCTACCGGCGTAAAAAAAGGAAATGACAAGAAGCATTATGTTGTCCAAGATACACTATGCCAGAAAGAAAAAAACGACGGAATGGCCACAGCTGGAACGTCTGTAATAATATGTCTGCTGGGTCAGACTTGATTCAGACTAAGTAAAAATAACATGATTTTTGCTAGACTTATACATTTAACCTTGTTTGTTTACAAATGTCTGAACTCAACATAAATATTCACTGCATCTATCATTTCTCAAACATGTCAGTCATCTGCTAATGTATTATCTGATTTTTTTTTATGATTGGAGTAAACTATGTTTTATCTTCCAAGTATTTCCCTTCGTGTTTCTGTTATTGTTTTTCTTTTTTCTTCGGTGTGAGTAACAGTTGTATATTTGGGGAATGTTTACCAGTTGAACTGTCTGTGTCAGATATCCCATTATTTCTGTCGTTGTGATTTATCTCAGGTCAAGAGAGTTAACTCTCACCGATGTGGTTCATCTTTCTGTAAATAAGGAACTTGAATGCCGTACAGCTCACAGTTCCAAGAAATAGAACCTTATATTTAACAAATGTTTCGTTTAACTTTCAGTAACGATAACGAGTTATCATATTGGGTTGAACTATGACACAATAAAAAAAAGACACACTGCTTTGATTCACGTTGATACTTTTTAATGAGAATGATACACCACCCATGTAAATAATATTTTTTTCTCATAACTTCATTTCATTTTGAAAGTAAACAATCTAGTCCGTTTATTTTAATGGTCAATTATACAGTGAGTTTATTGCCTTAGGTGACGGGCAGACACCCGGCAAGAAATGAATCAAACTTGGAAGAAGAAGAAAACTAATAATATCTTAGATACAAGGCCATCAGTTTTAAATGGAATGATTAGCTGATTAAACAGATTCTAGTATTTGACTGGTACTTTATTTTACCGAACCCGCAAAGATGAAAGGAAAGGTTGACTTCGGTGGAATTTGAACACAGAATCTACATCCAGAAACAAGGCCACAAGACATTTTAACTACACTCTAACGGTTCTGCCAATCCATCATTTTGATCCTTTGGCATTAAAACTGTTTTATATTCAAACTGGTCAGATCCGACATCTCACCCCTACCTTACAATATCATGTTGAAATTACATAATCGCAACTCACGTCATCCAATCTCGAAGCTACGAGATAAAGCGTGATTAATTAAAAACAATGTGAATAAATAAGCATTTCGTTTGACAGGGTAATCCGAATGCTCAATGTTAAGGCGTAATATAAGAATAAGAACGAAGGAATGAACAATAAATACAACATGACGCCTGTAGGAGCTCTGAAAACATGCGAGTATCTATTTACAGGTAAAACAATACCTCATCCACGCGGCCCACATGCTTCCATAGCTAAACGACAAATTCTAATTTGGTCAATGCTTCAACACAATGGATTTTTAAGCTATTGTTGTTGTTGTTGTTTTTGTTATTGTCGTTGTTATTGTATCGTTGTTTTTCGCTTTCTCCGCAGCTGACAATAAATTGGTTACATTAGAGACATTATTGGTTATTAAATGCTTCATTTAAACGTGTGAAGGTGTCGTCGTAAATATTTGAAAATTCAAAGGAAATTGCTCTCAAGTAAGAAACCAATCAACTGAGTACTATTTATACTTTTATCATCATCATCGTCGTCGTCGTCGTCGTCGTCGTCATCGTCGTCGTCGTCGTCGTCATCGACGTCGTCGTCCAGATCGAGTGACTTGCCCGGACCAACGCAACTTGTCCACGCCTGATGTCCCGATCATGCGATGAGATATGAATGTCAAGCTTGGGTTTTAGTTACCTTGGTCTTTCTTTAACTGAAATAACTCATCTGAGTACGCCACCACTACAGACGATAGTAGATACCTACTATCTTAGGTACCTACAGTAGTAGGCACAGACAATAGATCTGTACCTCCTATCTGAACTGGTTGATCCTGGCCGTTGACAGTTACCTGTTCGTCCGCTCAGCATGTAAGGACATTCGCCATTAACTCAATATGCTCATCTAGTGAAATAGTTCACATCCACCATGCTGCATCCCTGATTTGAACACACCTTGGCCCGGGTGGTTACATGCTGCTTAACCCATAGCTGAGACCCTCATAGGTATTATTACTCCGAGTCAGATTAGACGTGGAAACAATAGCGGCTAATACGTGCTTCTACACCGCTCAAAATTCTAAACTCTCGAACCAAGATCCCACTGCCAGTTGCAGTTTAAAGTCATAGTATACTTTCGATGGCGTTCTTATTGTAGGAGAACACCAAATCTTTGTTGTAGAAATTTGAAAAGGCAACGCATTCAGACGCGATGAGATGGGAATAGTATTACTATGGAACCGAGTAATGTTTTCTGTACTCCAGATATTGTGATGGCTTTCATGCCCTTGCAACAGAAGATCGCATTACAAACTTGTCTTTTCGTATATCTTAGAAAAACTAAAAGCATTTCGACAAAGTAGTGGCAAAAGATCGAAAGACCACGCAGGCCAACTTAGATATCAGCAAAAGACTGATTGTTGATTCCTTGATGTGTCATGATCTAAGCCAAATGCTGGCCTTTTTATATTTTCGTATATTAACAGGATGCCGGCATGGCTGTGTGGTTAAGAAGCATACATCCCAACTATGTGACCTTGGGTTCAATCTCACAGCGCAGCACCTTGGTCGAGTGTCTTCTATTATACCCCCCTTGCCGATCAAAGTGTTGTGATGGAATTTGATAGGCGGAAGCTGAAAGAAGGCCATCTTATATTTATGTATGTGTTTGTGTGAGTATGTCTTTGTTTTTGTGTTTGTCCAAAGGACACGCAGCTTGGCAGCCGGTCTTGGTTTGTCTCCGTCCCCGTAAAATAGCAGTTTGGCAAAGAGACGAATCGTATATGTAGCAGGCTTTAAAAAATAAGCAATGGGTTCATTATTTTTTTACTAAACCCTTCAAGACGGTGTCCTGAATCCAGTAAATTACAAAAGCTAAAAGAAAGATAATAAGCATCCCTTAGCTCAGACAGATTTCGAATCGAACATCAAATTGTCAAGTCAGCGATGAAGCCGCTTCGTTGTCGCTCGACATTCTGAAAACAGAAATTATATCTCCTTCAAATTATATCCTACACCTTTAAAAAGAGGGAAGAGACACATTGAATAATGCAGTCTTAGATACACTGTAACTTGTAACGCAAGGTATATCGTGTATTATAACAGTTGCTGGAACACTCTATGACAAGTTTACACAACGTCGAGAAATGAAAATATGATGGTGGCAGATGAAAGACTTTTGATCATAGGTCGACTCATTCATAGCTGACCAAAGATTGAATAAAGCCAACAACAAAAAACAGCAACAACACCAAAGAATTAGCTTCAGGGTGACGTGCTATAGCTACCTCAATATCTGTAACCATTTGCAAAAGTAATTTTATATAATACCGACTATTTAACTGGTTAGACCAACGGTCCCAAATCTTATTTTGCATCACAGACTGGTTTCATGCAAGACAATTTCACCACAGAGTGGGGATCACGCGCATAACAAAACACAATAAAGTACATAATATATAATTTAATTATTACATGTGTAATATATATATATATATTATGTATATTACGCATAGGCGAAAGGGTGGTTGCATGGTAAGAAGCTAGCTTCCCAACCACATGGTTTAAATATGTATCAAATATGTTGACATTGCTTTAACCCATAGCTTTTCACGGTGGGCGCTGAGAGGATCCAGGTGGGCGCTGGTGTCTAAGGGGGCGGTGTAGGGGGTTGTAGAGTAAAAGGAGGTTTTGGGAGGAAGGCAGTGGTTTGGGGACGGTATGAATTTATAATATTATTATAGTATTTTATACAAATTATGTAATATATTCAATATCAAATGACTCATAGCCTTTTATTCTTTTACTTGTTTCAGTCATTTGACTGCGGTCATGCTGGAGCACCGCCTTTTATTCGAACAAATCGTCCCCAGGACTTATTCTTTGTAAGTCTAGTACTTATTCTATCGGTCCCTTTTGCCGAACTGCTAAGTTACGGGGACGTAAACACACCAGCATCGGTTGTCAAGTGATGGTGGGAGGACAAACACAGACACACAATCATACACACACACATATCCATATATATATATATATATATATATATATTTATACATATATACGACGGTCTTCTTTCAGTTTCCGCCTATGAAATCCACTCACAAGGCTTTGGTCGGCCCGAGGCTAGAGTAGAAGACACTTGCCCAAGGTGCCACGCAGTGGGACTGAACCCTGGACCATGTGGTTGGTAAGCAAGCTACTTACCACACAGCCAGTAAAATATAAAATATTTATTTATATGTAAAAATAGAGACGGGGGCGCTGAGGGTATTATGTGGCCATGAGGTGGGCAGTGACCCAAAATGTTTGAGAACCTCCGCCTTAACCTATTGCTTCAAACAGCTTACTTATGAGTTGATAGAGAACTGCTAAATGTTCACTTAATCTTCTAGCACAATAGCAGCTAAATCATCCTCAAATCACACCCTGCTGTCTCTGAGAGAGAAAAAAAAAGGATACGTTTGATCAATGATTTTTCAACCATTTTGACTTCGTGGTGCATTGGAGATCAAAAGAAAATCACTAACACACTTCGCGTGGAAAGTTAATAGTTACTGGTGCACTTCGCATTGAAATTCTTTGAAAGAAAATACTGTTTCAAAGTTTAAAATTCAGAAAAAAAAAATACAGGAAAAATATTTCTTACTTTGTTTTATTAATCACTCTTGCGTATAAAAAAAATATTAATGGCACATTTTTCAAGAAACTTAAGCATTAGTATAGATTTTCTAAAGACATAAATTATTTCTTTTTTTTTCTTTTTAATCCGCAAAATGTCGTTTGAGAACTCTGCGTTAGATACTGTAGTTTTAGATAAACTGTGGCGGAAGCAGAGATGAGATGGTTGATGTGGTTGTTGGAGCAACCATTCCTTCTAACTGTGCACTTGTGCGCACGCACACGTATTTTGAAACTAGGAAAGAAAAACGATGCACACACAAGGCTTTCAAGATGAAATCGGGTTTTGTTTTTTTAATTCAAGAAATTTAAGCGATAGATATTCACACGGGTGCGCACAAAGTTTACAAAGAAAGAAAATTTGCTCAAAAGAAAATGTCTGAGCACACACACGGACGCGCGCACACACAGCCACAACTTAGACGGAACTTTGGTTAGAACACCCATGATCATAGATCGATCAAGGTTGGCCAAGGGTGATACAGCAACAACGACAGCAACAACAACAACCTCGTGGATGACTGGAAGAGTTGCATTGTCTCAGTGGTATCTGCCAAACAAGAGAAATTTCGTCAAGAGATTTTTTTATGCAGACATTACTATCCTGATAATATTTTCAACCGTGGGCGGTGAACTTCTGCATGTTTGCTTGATCCACTAGAAAGAAATAGTAGACTGAGAATTTTCAGATTATATCCCGTCTTTCAAAAGTAAGGGGAAATAGACATTGTCATGGATATATAAACATAGGCGCAGGAGTGGCTGCATGGTAAGTAGCTAGCTTACCAACCACATGGTTACGGGTTCAGTCCCACTGCGTGGCACCTTGGGTAAGTGTCTTCTACTATAGCCTCGGGCCGACCAAAGCCTTGTGAGTGGATTTGGTAGACGGAAACTGAAAGAAGCCTGTCGTATATATGTATATATATGTCTATGTGTGTGTATGTTTGTGTGTCTGTGTTTGTCCACCCCAACATCGCTTGACAACCGATGGTGGTGTGTTTAAGTCCCCGGAACTTAGCGGTTCGGCAAAAGACCGATAGAATAAGTACAAGGCTTACAAAGAATAAGTCCTGGGGTCGATTTGCTCGACTAAAGGCGGTGCTCCAGCATGGCCGCAGTCAAAAGACTGAAACAAGTAAAAGAGTAAAAGAGTATAAATGTAGTGGTCGAAACTGGAAAGTTCGACAACAATGGTGACGATGAGGAAAGTTAGAGTTACATCAATGATGATGAAAATAAGCGTAACAACGTCAGTGACAAACCAACAACACAACAAAACCAATGGCGAAACCAACAATAACAACAACCAGCAGTGACAACAACAATACAATGCGAAAACAACGACGACAACGAAAGCATCAACAACAACGAGGAAGCCAGCAGTAACAACAGCATAAACGACGGAAAGTAACACCAACTACAGCGAGGACCACAAGCATAGAAACAATATGAACAGCATGTATGGTGTTAATGATGACTACAGAAACAGCGCCAATGAACCGACGAGGAGCCTCAGTGTGGTTTCTATATCAGCTAGAAAAAGCAGCCAAAATACTTGCACAAATGACATGCCACCATTTTAAATAGATATATAAAGACATGAAATAATGTAGTTATGTTTTTCTTTAAAACTCGAGGTGGTCACGGCTTGAATATTTTTGATTACAAGGCTACTCGATCACTACTGACCAAACAACAATAAAACAGCAACAAAAGCGACAATAAAAGCAGCAGAGTTTTGTTTATTACTTTTTCCTCTGTTTTCTCTTTTTTTGTTTGTTTGTTTTTTTTTTGTTTTTTGAGTGGGAGTCTCTTCTTTCGTTACCTGACATCAATGCCACAAAGCGTCAATGTGCTGTGGAGGGAAAATACGATGACAGAATATAGTATCATATCGTCAAGCAAGGAAGACTGAAACTTTGTCTCACTTTGTCTGACAGAAACTAAGATGGACGGCTAGTCATAAGAGATGCAGGAAATTAGATGCTATTGATGTTAAACTCACGTCAGCCATGATCAAAAAGAGCTCTGATCAAA
Organism: Octopus bimaculoides; assembly: GCF_001194135.2. NCBI lineage: Eukaryota > Metazoa > Mollusca > Cephalopoda > Octopoda > Octopodidae > Octopus > Octopus bimaculoides. Next base: position 98,941,087 of record NC_068985.1, on the reverse strand, counting down.
GGCATTCCAGCTGTCTTTCCGACATAGCTGCAGTGTGAGTGAATCCTGGAAAAGAATAAAGAATCCCGTCATTTTGTATATCATCGACTATATTCATTGTCCTTTATTGAAGACGTAGATTTAGGAAAATTTCTACTGTTATTTCTAGCAAAATGATTGGTTGTATAGAAGAAATTTTCGTTGTTTCCGTGCTGTTGTTCTTTACCGTCACGTCGTTGTCCTTTGGTGGAGGCGCAATGACCCATTGGTTAGGGCAGCGGACTCGCGGTCGTAGGATCGCGGTTTCGATTCCCAGACTGGGCGTTGTGAGTGTTTATTGAGCGAAAACACCTAAAGCTCCACCAGGCTCCGGCAGGGGATGGTGGCGAACCCTGCTGTACTCTTTCACTACAACTTTCTCCCACTCTTACTTCCTGTTTCTGTTGTGCCTGTAATTCAAAGGGCCAGCCTTGTCACACTGTGTCACGCTGAATGTCCTCGAGAACTACGTTAAGGGTACACGTGTCTGTGGAGTGCTCAGCCACTTGCACGTTAATTTCACGAGCAGGCTGTTCCATTGATCGGGTCAACTGGAACCCTCGACGTCGTAAGCGACGGAGTGCCAACAAACATTGTCCTTCTAGGTACTTTCGTTTTTGTTATTGCTGCTGCTGTTGTTTGCTTCTAGGTCAGCCCTGATTAAACAGAATCATAGCATTTCAGCAATAGCCATCGTGTTTTGAATACAGTAAAATATGATATAGAAGATATAGCTGCTATTTTTAGCAGATTGAACTATCACTTAGAGACTTTCATTTATCATCACCGCAGTTTTATCGATATAATTTTAATGCTATATATTTCTCTTGTACACCACCATGATGACAACAGCAACACACGTATACACACACAAACATTCAAATACCCCATCCTTTTCATATATACACACGTATATACATATACTCACACAAAGTTGAATGGCTGTCTTTTACTTTATTCGCCCGTTTCTTTCTCATTTATATGTAGAAAACAGAAGATACTCTCCGCGTTCTTCTTTCTCAAACGGTCATTACTTTCTCTCACTCTCTCAGTCATCGCCATTACTCTCTCTGCCTCTCCTTCACTGTATTACTTTTTTCTCCGCTCTCTCTTCATTGATACTACTCTCTCTCTCTCTCTCTCTCTCTCTCTCTCTCTCTCTCTCTCTCTCTCTCTCTCTCTCTAGCCATTCTACTGTTTTATTTGTAGAAGACAATTTGTAATCAAAAGATTTGTGTTTTATTTTCATTTTTATTTTCGTTTAATTTTACCATATTATTAAGTTTAAATTAGGACATTTATATTAATATATATATGTGTGTGTGTGTGTGTGTGTGTGTGTGTGTGTATCGGTGCCCCAGCATGATCACAGCTCATGAGCTGAAACTAGATAAAGTGAATGAAATATATATATATTCTAGTTTTGAATATTTGGCGTTCTTGTTATCTTTCATTTATTTGTTCACGTCTGGGCTACCAAAGGTCTTTGTATATTTTTGTTGGTCGTAATCATTCATACCAGTATGTAATTCCTGATGAGAAATCTAATTTGTATTTCATGAAGAGTTTTTCATCTTTGTCTTTGGAATTAATTAGACTCGGAAACAATTTGTAGACTCTGTAATGGTTCTGTACCAACTTGGATTAGAATTGAATTAAAGTTCGTCTACACTTACAATTTTTTTCTTTTCCTTATACTTCATTTACTATTTTTGCAAATACTGAATATATATTTCTATATATATTCTTTACTTGGACTGAACCGGTAGACTTAGAGGTTTGACATCCCTTTGAAGGATTTCAGTCCTCACCTCTCTTGTGTGTGTGTGCGTGTGTGTGTGTGTGCGCGCGCGCGCGCGTGTATTTTATGAATCTGCTACAATTACACCAAAGCTGACAAAAGTCAGTCGTCGAAATAAGAATCTTTTCTCTGTCCTCAAGAGATATCTTACCCGACATATAAGAAGCTATTATTTTTAGCTCCATTTTTACTGCAACAACTTCTTAAAATTTGCATGAGCGACTGCTGGTCTTCCATAAATAACCTTGCCTGGACCTGTGCCTCGGAGGGTAACTTTCTAGGTGCAATCCCATGGTCATTCATGACCGAAGGGGGTCTCCTCGTGTATGTGTATTCCCTAGACATGGAGCCATGTTCCTCGAGAATATATACATATAAAATTATACATACAACGGAGTTACCGCTTAAAACAAACAGTCCTGTAGAAATAGATTATTGGGTATATGGTCCTTAGCCAAAATACACCATGTCTAGCTGAAAAAAAATGCGAAATGTCAATGCTTCATTCTTGCGTATAAATCCGTATAGCGAAAGTACTTTATCAGATTTTCATATTGAAAATTAAAATTCAGAAAATATTCTGCTACCTCGACTCATCAACATACGTGGATTTGGGAGTGAAACGGTTAATACCGTTTCTTTCTTCTCACTCTCCAGTATTTCCTCTCGTCCCTTTCTCTCGAAGAGCGTAGGCTTGAAACGTCAAAGACTTTTCCATTCTTCTCGAGCGTCAAACTAATATATCTGCTTCTTGTTCCCTCACCTGTCTTTCTCTTTCGTTTTATGTATGTTTGAACTACAGACAGACAGACAGGCAGGCAGGCAGACAGACAGGCAGACATACAGGCAGACAGACAGACAGACAGACAGACGGCCGGACAGATAGATAGATAGATAGATAGATAGATAGATAGATAGATAGATAGATAGATAGACAGACAGATATTCTATATGATTTTCCCTGAACATAGGCACATCTTTCTAACAAACATATGCATATAAAACTATTCATTCTTACAATACCGTCATCACGAGGCACAGAGGACAAAAGTAATCGCAAAGAGGACAACAGAAATAAATATTCTGAATATTGTTATTACAATAACCACCTTCTGAATTAATTTTTCATGGTGAATTTCGAAGGTGTATCATTTTCATTGTAAAAATTTGCATGAGAAGAGGATACAACTGAATTACACGACTGTTTGGCTGGGCATGATATGATCTGTTTCTACTTTATGGCGCTACTATAATGCATAAAAGTATAAAATTATTAAACTTCTTGTGGTATAATCTTTGTACATAGACTCAATGGCGTTACATGCATGTATAATATCATATGCAAATGTTCGATAGAAACGTGTGCAGATAAACTGTATGGAATATATTTCAACAGACTGTGTATTTGTCGCTCTCTTATTAGAAATACACTTGTAAGAAGTTGAGTCAAAAGTTTTCGAATTCCACCAAATGCAAAACATAACCTGTTCAAACCGCTCTTGTTTGAAAACAGTTTCTGAAGTGGCCTGAACGAAGCCACTGATTTCGTTTATTAGGATTGCGAAACTACATCCATTTGTCATGTCCTGTTACAATTCAACGCCAAAGATGGGCATCTCGAGGATTCGCCAGCAGTTATTTGCAACTGTTCTCACGTCATTGAGTTTGGCCATTGGTAAGTTCATGAGGATCTTCTTGATGGCGTCTGTTCGCAAAGCTGAGTCTATGGAAGTGTCGACTGATGTTGTTTTGTGAAGGACAACGTTCAAGTGCATTTTCTTGGTTGTTTTTCAACTATTCCAAACAAGGCCTCATCTTCCACTATAGAAGGTCTCTCTGTACTTCTTTTGTCTTCGATGTTGGTTTCACCTTCGTTGAAACGTCTGAACCAACTTTTGTGCCACATGTTCGTTGACAGTTCCTAGGTCTTCCACATCATTAATTTTTTTTACCGCTGCGCTTGCACTCAGTGAAATTTCCGCAGGTGGCGTACAATGACTCTAACTGCAATTGTTTCACCACTCATTATCAAAGCTGCATATATTATACATGAAAATACAGAACAAATAATTCAGCAACGACTGGACGAGATGAATCAAATTAATGAAACAACATGGAGATGCAAGTTGCCCAAAATCATCAATGAAAATCAGAAACAGCTTCTGACTCAACCAGGTCTTGACCCAAGCTAACAACTTTGAGTTAGAGTGGAGATTGTATTTGTATTGGCAAACACACATGGCTTGTATATGTGTGTACGTTTGTATGTATGCATGTATACATGTGTATGCATGTATGTATGGATATTTTTCGCTAGACATGGACGCATTTTTCTCGTGAACATATGCATCCAGAATTCTAAATTCACAACCCCGTCAGTAGCAGCCGCAAAGAAAGAAAATTACTAATTTCATAGACCCTGGTAGTACCATAGAGAAAAACCAGAATATATTATATCCAGACGAAAAGTCATGAAATTTGCTTGTTTCCTCTTCGCGTAGAAATCATTACAGTTAAAATGCTCTACCGTCGGAATTTAGCATTAAAAATTAAAAATCGGAAGGGGTTTATTATAATAGCAATAAAAATAAATATTTCACAAATATAACGGCAATATTACTTCCTGTAAAGTTTGGAAAATTGCTCAAAGAGATAGAATATAATCAATTTCAGAACGGTAATATAATAATATATGAAATCAATATAATCTACTTCAGTGAACACCTTTCTAAACTTCGGACGAGGAAGTGTTCTCGTTAAAATTGCGAAATATTTATTTCTATTGCTGTTATAAAAGTCCTCTTCTTATTTCTAAATTTTAATGTTAAATTTTGATGGTGGAGCGCTTTCACTATAATGATTTATATGTACAGAAAAATCATTTAAATTTTACGAATTTTAGACCAGACGAGTTATGTTCTCTTTCGACTTCATGGCAATCAATGATTTTATACTAATCTGCTTGCACTTACTGATGACGGTACTGTATGTATGCATAGTTTCAGATGTGTTAGTCTACAAGAAATATGGATCATATCTAAGAAAAATATATTGAATGCGTGTGTGTGTGTCTGTGTGTCGGTAGTGAAGTGAAAGCACGTTATAAAAATAAAACTACTGAATAATAATAATAATAATAATAATAATAATAATAATAATAATCATCATTCCTCGGATGGAATTTAAAAATATTTAATGTATCGCTACGCGCTTTTCTACAAATCACATGCCTCTTATAAATTCTATCCAATGACTATTGATATTATTACTATATTTATCCTACATGATATCAGTACACCAATATC
>NC_068985.1:98932370-98934488 GCF_001194135.2 Octopus bimaculoides | reverse complement strand
TATATATATATATATATATATATATATATATATATATGTATATATTCATTCATAGAGAGAGATAGATTGAATTGTCATCTGACAGTCTTTGAACGACATCAAAACTAATTAGTAGTGACTTCTCTCTTGAAAAATGGACAAAATCTGACAACGTGGTGTTATCAAGTACTAGCAGAAAAATACTTTAGCTTTCGATGGCATTCATACAGACATCGTTGCTACATTAGCGGATGATGCTGCAGTTTTATCAACAGTGTAAAAGTGGGTAGCTGAATTAAAGAGGTGAATGGAGAGTCTTGATGATGACTCAAGTATTTAACGTCCTGGAATGGCCACCATTGAGGAAAACATTGATCGCTTTCGCCACAAGTGGTTAACTATAAATCAAATAACCAATGCTATTAGCATATCCAGTGAGAGAATTGAGAATATTCTACACGATTAACTTGACATGATAAAGGTTTCTGTTCGGTAGGTGCCACATATAAATAGACAGACAGACAGACAGACAGACAGAGAAGAAAATTTTGTATCATCATAGAGGTAAGCTGATCTCAATGTATTTGAAGATCAAAAAGAAGATAACTATGGACAATTGCTTCGAAACCTCTAGCTTCTATATTCAGATTACAAATTTATATTTATACCAATAATAATTGAAGCATTTGGTTTTGTAAGTAGCCACCTGTCAGTCTGGATAAACTTAGATTTTCAGAAGAAGAAATAAACCCACTGATTTGCACATTACAAATACAATCTGTAAGCGGAGCGGTAAAACTATGCAAAACTTTTCCCAGGTTTAAACTGTGAGTTTGATTTCGCTATCTACACTTCAAAGATGGAGATTTGTATCTTTATTAGAAACTAGTTACTTCTTCAGAGGAAGAATTTAAATGATTAAATACAGAAGAAACATACATCGGATAAAGATTCTTCCAGCTTCATATAGACACACATGACTGGTTTCTGTGGTTCATATGTTCCCCAGCTTGGACGGGACGCCCGTTTGTCCCAAGATTACTAATTTTTGCCAGTTGAGTAGACTTATAGCAACTTGAAATGAAGGAGACCAACGCTCAAGAGCAACAACGCTTCGCCCGGTTCAAGAATCGAAACCACAATCATATGATCATGAGTCTTACACATTAACCAACAAAATGTGAAGCTAAAAACAATAACATCGCCAACATTTGCTCAAACAAACATTAGTATCGTCGACAAACACCACCCAGGAGTAAGCGACGGCAGATAGTGACAGAGTAGAAAGAATAAACGAATTGGAAAGGTATTGCAGCCGAGCAGCAAACTAGAAAACTGTTGCAGGGTGAGTAAAACACTGGCATAATTATAATTAGATTTGATCACACGTTGATGGTTATCCCTAATCAACAAAAAGAAATATAATTGGCTCTGTTGCACAGTATAAGTGCAGAGGAAGTTAATTCGTAAACATTAGGTCTTTGTTCCATATTTTATACTATTTTATGTCAGTTTTCTGCCTTTGTAAGTCATTTCTTATTTTCATTAGCAGGAATGTTCTCGCTAATAGCTTAGTCTAATATATGATCATTATAAATGTTGAGCATTTAACTATCCATTTCTCTGTAACTCTAGCTTTTTAATTTTCTGCCTTTACTCTTTGTCACTTGTCACTTTTAATTTATACACACACACACATATATATATATAAATATATATACATGTATATGTGCGTATGTGTATCATTCATATATGTGTATAGCATAGATAGATAGATAGATAGATAGATAGATAGATAGATAGATAGATAGATAGATAGATAGATAGATAGATAGATAAAGACTGATAGATAGATAAATAGATAGATAGATAGATAGATAGGTTTTGCAGACGCAACAGAGTGACGGAGGACCCAAAAGTTTTGTGTGCTAGCAGCTATCAAACTAGCTGCTGCTGGTGAAAAAATTATAGTTCCCTGGGTTATTTTGGAATAAATTTTAAAATAAACAATTACATTGTCACGTGGATAGTTCTTATTTAACAAATAGTTTGTCCGTTATGTCGTTCAACAAGTAAATACATGAGCAAACGAATAAATAAAGAAAATTTGTACGCATCTTCACACACACAAACACACAC
>NC_068985.1:98931063-98931864 GCF_001194135.2 Octopus bimaculoides | reverse complement strand
AATTACAATTATAATAACAACAACAACGACAACAACAACTACAACAATAATAATAATAATAGAAACATCAACAAAAACAACAACACTAATAATCATAATAATAATAATAATAATAATAATAATAATAATAATAATAATAATAATAATAATATTAATAATAATGATGATGATAATGATAATAATGATAATGATACAGTAACCATAAGAGCATCACAGCAAGCCTAATGTGATGATGATCATCATGACGAATGACACTGGTATTCATGATGCTGTTTCCTGAATCTTTATTTTTAAAACATCAACCAGAAGGAAAAATTGAAAGAACGCTATAACTAAAAGACATCAAAAGCATTATGTATGTATTATGATAAAATATACCACTACAGTAACGATGCAACTACGACGACTACTACTACTACTACTACTGCTATTACAATAACAATATCAACAACAACAACAACAACAACAACAACAGCGGCGGCGGGCACGAAAAGAACAATATTAACAACTCCAACAACGTTAATTCTTTATATTCTTACAAATACTGATTAACTTGAAATGAAAATTGATCGAGACAGGCTATCCGATGCAATTTGCATTTAATATGTCTTTTCATCTTCTTACACATCTCTTAAGTAGGTCTTGAGAATGGCGTACGATTATGTTCAAAAGCTACATGTAATTTAGTGCATACACACACACACACACACACACACACACATATATATATATATATATGCATACATAGAGACACACATACATATACAAATAAATATATATATATTTGCACACACACGCACA
>NC_068985.1:98925236-98929819 GCF_001194135.2 Octopus bimaculoides | reverse complement strand
GAGAGAGAGCAATAAAGAAAGTGAAAGTGAGAAACAGAGAGATAAAGAATGATGGGTTTACAAACTAAAGACAAATATACTCAATACACTTGTAAGTAAATATTTATATGCATTGGGTTTAAATCAGAATCACATTTGTTAAAGTTTCACAGAAAAACATTCCTACTTATTCGGATGCTTCAGTCAGAGTTAGAAGGTATTTACAGCTTCGAAGTACTGCTCGATGTCAATAAATGAACTGCAGCGTTCGTTCTCATCAGTCGGTTCCGATCACATCATGTGATCAAAACCAGAACCAGTTAAGCGGGGGTGACCCTTATTCATCATCCACTGAAATTTCACGAACCGTAATTCTGAATTTCACGGTACTGCTTACTCTAAATGTTTCAGATTACTAAATGCGCGAAGTGAGATTCGGAAGTTCAAAAAAATATTTTAGATTCCAAATTTTTAATATTAAACGAATCACTTCTTTTCTTTTATAAAATAGATGCAAACGTGACTGTGTGGTAAGTTGCTTGCTTCCGAACCAAATGGTTCCGGGTTCAGTACCACTGTGTGGAACCTTGGGCGAGTGTCTTCTACTATAACCTCGGGCCGACTAAAGCCGTGTGAGTAGATTTGGTAGACGGAAACTGAATGAAGCCCGTGATATATGTGTGTGTGTGTCTTTGTGTCTGTGTTTTCCCCCCACCATAACTTGACAATCGATGCTGGTGTGTTAACGTACCCGTAACCTAGAGGTTCGGCAAAAAGAGACCGATAGAGTAAATACTAGGCTTACAAAGGCGTAGAAGTGGCTGTGTGGTAAGTAGCTTGCTTACAAACCACATGGTTCCGGGTTCAGTCCCACTGCGTGGCACCTTGGGCAAGTGTCTTCTACTTTAGCCTCGGGCCGACCAAAGCCTTGTGAGTGAATTTTTAGACGGAAAGAAGCCCGTCGTTTATATGTATATATACGTGTATGTATATGTGTGTGTGCTTGTGTGTCTGTGTTTGTCCCCCCACCCCCACCAACATTGCTTGACAACCGATGCTGGTGTGTTTACGTCCCCGTAACTTAGCGGTTCGGCAAAAGTAACTCTTAGAATAACTACTAGGCTTACAAAAGAATAAGTCTTGGGGTCGATTTACTCGACTAAAAGCGGTGCTCCAACATGGCCACAGTCAAATGACTGAAACAAGTAAAAGAGTAAAGGATAAACCCTGAGGGCGATTTCTTCGACTAAAACCCTTTAAGTTGGTGCTCCAGCACGGCCACAGTCAAATGACTGAAACAAGTAAGAGAGTAAAAGAGTAAAAGAGTATTGATTGGAGAGCATTGATTGGAGAGTATCGTAACATTATATAAGCAATAATATACACTAACACATTGAAATATGATTGCTCTTCAAGTTTTAATTGGTTTCCGAAAAATCGCTACATATTCGTTTATTCAATTAAGATGACATTCATCTGTTCACCTGAACAAACACGGCATGTAGTCGAACACTATCCAGAGACAGAATTACAAAAGCTGGAAATAAAACAGCTGATTCTGAAATTTTCTGCAAGTATATTGTCTCGACACCAGACAAATTAAGTGTCTAAATGAAAGGACCGAAGATCTAATCAAGATTTTTTTTTTCAATAATGTAACACGGGTGCCACAAAAGAAAACAAGTTTGGTTTTCCTAATTCAAAGGAATGGAACGTTTCGAAACTATTCATTTAAGCATAAAAAAAGTTTTGAAATATCATTCAACTACTTTCAAAATATTCCTTAAGACTTAACAAAATTAAAGAAAAGAAGCAGAGCGCAGGTGTGTTTCTTGGCAAAAACTACCATACCTACGGAACTGATAGCCACGCATATTAGACATGTTGCTTTAACACATCACTTTAGTACTTCATATGTTATTAGTTTGGAAATAAAAGAAAAAAACTAATACGAAAAGGTAGACACTTCAGTGACACATAATCCATACATTACATTTAAACATCATAAAGATAATTTTCTTGCCAACTCCAAATTCAGATTAATAAACCTGGGAAAAAGTGATATACGTACACATACATCACACATTACATTTAAACATCATTAAGATAATTTTCTTGAGAACGCCAAATGTAGATTGCTAAATCCACGAAGTGAGATTCGTAAGTTCATAAATATATTTTAGATTCCAAATTCTTAACATTAAACGAGTCACCTCTCTTCTGTTATGAAGTAATATATCACTTATTGAGTGATTCAGCAATAGAGAATTGGCACGTTTAAACAATTATGTAGCTCGACGTAACAGAGTTCCATCTGTCTATAACATAGGTTGGTTATTCAGAAAGATTAAGAATTAGAGATTTTATTCCAGCAAGTGATTCAGACATTAATTTTATCATGTTTGCTTGGGGATCATTGCTACTTTATGATAAATCATTTTGAATTAAACACTGCTATGAGGAATTGTTTGATACAGCCACGAGGTTGAACGATAGAGCTGAGGCTTATGAACTGATAGAGTTATACATCTTAGACTTACTTCAGAAGAAGATATTTTACTGCATAAAGTTTGGTATTTTGCAAATTATGAATGGATACCCTCGGGAAGGATTTTTTTGACATATTCAAAGTGATATAAAAGTCACAATTGATACGAATCTAAGTATAGTTCATTTATGTATTGGGTTGGCAACTAAGTTCCCGCCGTTTTTTTTTCTTTAATTTAAAATTTTTAAAAGGTTTCATTAAAAATAACAACTAATTAATCATTAATGTATTCACCCTTATTGTTTACAACTTCTTCCCAACGTTCAACAAGATGTTCAATACCTCGTTGGTAGGAATTGACTCGAAAAATTGATCCAACCAAGCTCTCAATTCTGCATCAGTATTGAACGAAACTCCGCGCATAGCATTTGAAAGAGATCAAAAGAGGCGGAAATCTGTTGGTGCCAAATCAGGAGAGTACGGCGAGTGTGACAACACTTCCCAGCAATGCGTTTGAATGGATTCCTTGGTCATATTGGCGATATGAGGGCAGGTGTTGTCATGCAGCAAAAGAACTCCATGCTGCCGATTAGGTCTTTTCTCTTGAATAGCCGTGTTGAGTTGTTCCATCTTTTGGACATAGAGTTCCGCGTTGAACGTTTGGTTCAGTTCAAGCAATTCGTAATGGATAATCCCTTCCCAGTCCCACTATACGCACAACATCGTTTTACGCGGATGAAGATCTTGTTTCACGCGCGGTGTCGCTTATTTACCGGGCTAAGCCATTCCTTACGCTGCTTCATATTGATGTACAGGCACCATTTTTCGTCGCCAGTAACCATTCGGTAAAGAAATCGTTGCTTGTGTCCATGAGTTGAGCGGTGACGAGCAAGCAAACCAGCGGAGATTGTGGTTCGTTGATTTTTGTTTTTTGTCACAAGCAGACCGGATACGAAAGTAGAAGGCAAAAAAAAGAAAGAAAGAAAATCAAACAGTATACGATCATAGGTTATACAATACCATATGAAAGTAGACTGGGTATCAAAGAAATTGTGAAAATTAATAAATAGCAGAATCTAACCGGTTGAATGAAGAAAATAGTTTAACACAAAGGCGAAAATTGTTCCTGTGGTAATTGGTGCACTCGTCATAATTGAATTATTGCCTGAAAGGTACTGGAACTGAGGTACTTTTTGTTGATCTGGAAAGAAGTACCATCCTGTATTTTGTAAGAATCCTAAGAAAGATGCTTCGGATTTAAAGAGGCTTGTTGCGGTTGTTAGAATACCTCAGAGAATCATCTCTTGGCTTTTGATTGATAATATCAAGAACACTTTCTAGTTTTGGCATAAGGCCAACAAATTTTGAGGCGGAGAAATCGGTTAGATCGATGTCAGTACTCAAATGATATATTTATTATGTCGATCCTGAAAGATGAAAGGCAAAAATCGACCTCGGCAGCATTTGAACTTTGAACGTAAAGAGACGGAAGAAATGCCGCTAAGTATATTGTCCAGCACGGAATAATGATATTAATCCTTTCTGCTATAGGCACAATGCCTGAAATGTTGCGAAGACGGGGCTACTTAATTATATCGACCCCGTTCGAATGAGACGGTAGAATGAAAGTTAAAGCTGATCTCAACGTAACTTGAACTCAGAACGTAAAGATCCAGAAAAAGGGTTGTTAAGCATTTCGTCGAACGTGTTAACGATTTTGCTAGCACCTCCCTAACAGCCATTATGGTATTACTAATATCCTCCCTGTGGAGGCGCAATGGCCCAGTGGTTAGGGCAGCGGATTCGCGGTCATAGGATCGCGGTTTCGATTCCCAGACCGGGCGGTTGTGAGTGTTTATTGAGCGAAAACACCTAAAGCTCCACGAGGCTCCGACAGGGGGTGGTGGCGAACCCTGCTGTACTCTTCCACCACAACTTTCTCTCACTCTTTCTTCCTGTTTCTGTTGTGCCTGTAATTCAAAGGGCCAGCCTTGTCACACTGTGTCACGCTGAATATCTCCGAGAACTACGTTAAGGGTACACGTGTCTGTGGAGTGCTCAGCCACTTGCACGTTAATTTCACGAGCAGGCTGTTCCGTTGATCGGATCAACTGGA
>NC_068985.1:98924437-98925226 GCF_001194135.2 Octopus bimaculoides | reverse complement strand
TCATAGGATCGCGGTTTCGATTCCCAGACCGGGCGGTTGTGAGTGTTTATTGAGCGAAAACACCTAAAGCTCCACGAGGCTCCGACAGGGGGTGGTGGCGAACCCTGCTGTACTCTTCCACCACAACTTTCTCTCACTCTTTCTTCCTGTTTCTGTTGTGCCTGTAATTCAAAGGGCCAGCCTTGTCACACTGTGTCACGCTGAATATCTCCGAGAACTACGTTAAGGGTACACGTGTCTGTGGAGTGCTCAGCCACTTGCACGTTAATTCCACGAGCAGGCTGTTCCGTTGATCGGATCAACTGGAACCCTCGACGTCGTAAGCGACGGAGTGCCAACAACAACAAAATCCTCCCTGTTGAACGTATTTTCTGCTCGGTAGAGACATCTACCTACCTCCGAGACAGAGCGGGAATTAAGTTCATCGATACACGAAATTTTAAAACGAAAAATGTTTTCGAAAAACGTCGACGTCAGAGTAGAATTGCCGACCTTTCTGTTGGTTGTCCAGCACCTCAATCGATTCAACCACCCATGTTCTTGTATAGGTTCATGATCGATAAAATAAATAGAAGATACTAGAGATCGATTCGACTATAATCGCTAGCCTACAAAATTGGCTTTGTGTCTGGTCAAATGGAACTATTATGAATAGTTAGTGAAAGCTCTTATAAACAGCAGTGGCAGCGGCGGTGGCAGCAGCGCAACAGCAGAATACATAGTAGTAGTAGTAGTAGTAGTAGTAGTAGTAGTAGTAGTAGTAGTAGTAGTAGTAGTAGTAGTAGTAGT
>NC_068985.1:98914655-98924064 GCF_001194135.2 Octopus bimaculoides | reverse complement strand
CAGCAGAATACATAGTAGTAGTAGTAGTAGTAGTAGTAGTAGTAGTAGTAGTGGTGGTGGTGGTGGTGGTGGTGGTGGTGCTGCTGCTACTACTGCTGCTGCTGTTTCTGCTGCTGTTGATCTGGTGATGGTGTTCGTCGTCGTCCTCGAGGTAGTAGTAGTAGTAGTAGTAGTAGTAGTAGTAGTAGTAGTAGTAGTAGTAGTAGTAGAAAAGAAAGGAGAAAAGGAAGAATGAAAGAAGAGGCGGAAAGAAAAGCATGGAGTAAAAGGAGAGAAATGAAAGAGACTTGAATGAGAGAAGCTGTGAGACGCAAGGCAGAGAGAGGGAGAGAGAGAGAGTGTGAGCGGTGTGGAAATTGATAGAGAAAGGAGGAGGAGGAGGAGGAGAGGGTTTCGGTGATAAAAAGAGTAGAATGGAGAGTAAGGGAGAATTAAAAAGAGAATGTGAGTATGGGGGTGTTTGAGTGTCAGAGAGATAGAGAGACAGAGAGGGGGGATATAGGAAGGGAGGGAGAAAAAGGGAATTAGAGAGACGAAGTACAGAGTGAGAAAAGGGGAGCTGGGATCTGTATGAATATTACTGTATGCTTTTGTATTTCCTATGTGTGTGTGTGTGTGTGCAAAAGACAATCAGACAGAGACAGATAGAGAGACTGACAGACACACAGACAGACAGATGGATGGATGGATGGATGGATAGATAGACAGACAGAGAGACAGACAGGTAAATAGACAGAGAGAGAGAGAGAGAGAGAGATGGTGATTGCTCCATCTTCACAGATGATTGCCATCTCTCCGTGCTTCCTAATTATCAATTGCATTTCTGACTTCCCATCCTTGACCTCTCAGATGACGATTCAGACCCGCTGCAGAAGACGTCCGTGGTTTAAAGTGTGTGTGACAAACGAAAGCTGTAACTCACTGTGCGCTTCCAACTGGTTTGGTCTGCACACATCACCATTCTTTCATCGCCATAGGACTTTCATTAGTTGCGATGACAAATGAGGTCACGATAAGGAGACATCTGTACGTCATTGGCTTGTAGTGATAAACGCATGTTTAACATGAGTGCAACGCTCTGAGCTTCTGTGATTGGCAACTTGTGACTGACTGAAGTGAGATGGACCAGGATCACCAGTTGATCTTATGGCTAGGACCTGGACAGGTATTGCTACTCCAGGTCAGAGTAAACCGGTGAATAACACTGGCTAAGAAGTGGTTTCACACTCCTCGGCCACGTCCAGTGTCATATATTTGAATAACATGGACAAATACAGATATATCAAATACCATTAAGCATAAATCCTTAGTTTATTTAAATTAGCTACGCCTGTAGAGGATGTATAATAATTACTAAGCGGCAATTGAAACTAGCTCCAATTGAGAAGGGGAGATAATTTCACAATTCAAGAGTTTTCAAAAACTAACATGACAGCATAATACTGATGAATTGAGTTCAAGACCTCATGAATAAATTGTTGCATATATTGCTGCAAAATATAGCAATATTCATGAGATCGAATTTCGACGAAGCAATTGTAAATTGATGTAATAAAAAGACCTGCTTACTCCATTCACCTTGTTTGTAATTATGAAAATAAAAACTTTGCAGATACTTGTAGATTTTCAGGCACGTTTTTTTTGTTTTGTTTTTGTTTTTTGCTAAAATAAAAATAATCTCCAGTATGCAGGGTACGACAGATAAACCTTTCATATTTTATGTGGCCATTGATATGACGCTAGTGAAGTTAGGTAGGTGGTAATGTTGTTCTCGTGTAGCTAATATGTCATGTTTTTCTTGTGTTGTTGTTTTTTAAGTGTCGTGGATCGGTGAATACCGTGTATTTCGTGTTGAAACTGCAAAAATGAGTGGATGGGGTGTAATCTTTTCGTATATACGAGCATATACGCAAATACACAGACACACACGCACGCACATAAATAATGATAGATAGATAGATAGATAGATAGACAGACAGATAGATAGATAGATAGATAGATAGATAGATAGATAGATAGATAGATAGATAGATAGATAGATAGATAGATTAAACGGACAGACAGATAGATATACTGACAGAGAGATAAGTAGATAGATAGATAGATACATACATACATGCATACATACATACATACATCTACAGTTGGGTAGTTTGATAAATCGATAGATAGAGAGAGAGAGAGAGAGAGGAAGAGACGGAGAGAGAGAGAGACCTATACACACACATGTATAAAAGACAATAAATTCAAACAAGCGTGGCTCATTAATGCTGAGCCAATCTTTCTAGTGGTTTTTCAATATGGCTTTTAGAATTCTTTCGGCTGTCATGCAGGCTGATTCATCTCTGGAATAATACATCAATCGGAGGTTTTAACGGGCGTCCGTTGAGAGATGATCTCTTGAAATACGAAAGAGACGTGTATGTGTGTGAAGGGATGGTGGCGGATGAGTTGTAGTTTAAAAGAAGGCAAGAAAATGAAGAATTGAAGAAGAGAAGAAGAAAAATATATATACAACTGTCCCTAAACGCATTAGTAAGGAAGGAGTGGTTGGGGAAGAGAGAGAGAGGGGACAGGCGGGGAGTGGTAGTGGTTGTGGCGGTGGTGGTGATGGTGATGGAAGAATGGTGGCGAAGAGAAGAGGAGGGTGGAGGAAATGATGGAAGAGGTGTAGAAAAGAGAGGATGAGTTGGGTTGGGGAGGGAAGGAGGAGGAAAAAGAAGAAGTAAAAGAAGAAGAAGAAGAAGAAGAAGAAGAACAACAACAACAACAACAACAACAACAAGAACAAGAAGAACAAGAACAAGAAGAACAAGAAGAACAAGAAGAACAAGAAGAAGAACAAGAAGAACAAGAACAACAACAACAACAAGAACAACAAGAAGATCAAGAACAAGAACAAAAACAAGAAGGAGAAGAAGAAGAAGAAGAAGAAGAAGAAGAAGAAGAAAAAGAAAAAGAGGGAGGAGAAGAAGAAAAAGAAGAAGGGAGGAGAAAAAACAAGAAGAACGAGAAGAAAAACAAGAACAAGAAGAACAAGAAGAACAACAACAACAACAAGATGATGATGATGATGATATCGACGACAACGAAGAAGAAGAAGAACAACAACAACAACAACAACAACAAGATGATGATGATGATGATGACGACAACGAAGGAGAAGAAGAAGAAGAAGAAGAAGAAGAAGAAGAAGAAGAAGAAGAAGAAGAAGAAGAAGAAGAAGATGATGATGATGCTAATGATGATGATGATGATGATGATGATGATGATGATGAAAAAGAATACGTGGCTGGAAGAGGAGAAAATAGCGAAAAAAATTGACGAGGAGAGTAGGAACAGTGAAATGAGAACATCATAGCAAGAAGAGCAACAACGGTAAGACACCACAGCTATAAAGACATCATCATCGTCATCATCAACAACAACAACAACAAGAGAAACACTAACAAACAACAACTATAACAGCAGTAACAATACTGATAACCATAGCAACTATTACAACAACGAGCCAATGAGCGAATCGCTATGTGGTCGTTCGACCAGCGAAAAACAGTAGCTAAATCACCCGCAATTAACACCTAAAAGAAAGATCGAACAATCAACAATATACTTATAGGAATATAGTAAATGGCAGGTTGGTCATGGCTGGAATGCTTTGGTTCAGGAATTCTCTTTGATCAGAGCTTGTCTGTGGTAGAACAACAAGAATAACGGCAACAACACTATCGGCAGCCATAGCGAAAATGAACGAAAAATGTTAACACTCTAATATCAAAAAAAGAAAGGAAAGGATAATTTAGTCATCATAGATATACAAAAAGGAGTGGACGGTCACGGCTGGAAGCCCTTTGATGAGAATTAAAATTGAGCTACACGATAAGGACCATAGTTAAAATGACAACATTTGTTGCTTTTGGGGGTAATTTGTTGTAATTTGTGGTTCATATCGTTTTAACTTCACGCGACAAATTAATCTGAAAGTTGAAAAAAAAAAATGACGAGTTACTTCCTGTTATCATGTGAGAAGAGAGAGAAGTGATGGGAGAGAAAGAAGGCGTGGTTATTGGGGAAAAGGAGAGCTAGAGATAAATAGGGAACGAAAGAAAGGGAGACCGAGAAAGACTTTGATTTTCAGAACCTAATAACTGAAGGATACCGTTAATAAACATAAAGCATCGCTGTTACATAGCAATGACTATCACAGCCTCCGTTCGAGTTTTTGAAAGGGAGTGCGGATGAAGTCGCCGGCCGCCATCGCGCCATTATGCCAGTGTGCTATTGTGCCATCACGCCATCACACCATCCCGTCTCTAAGTAGAAGCTTCGCTGCTGCCATCTTCCGGTTACCATGTTCCTTAAGGTGGTGCTCCAGTATTTCAACGCCTGAAAGACGGCGAGCTGGCAGAAACGTTACCGCGACGGACGAAATGCTTAGCGGTATTTCGTCTGCCGTTACGTTCTGAGTTCAAATTCCGCCGAGGTCGACTTTGCCTTTCATCCTTTCGGGGTCGATTAAATAAGTACCAGTTACGCACTAGGGTCGATATAATCGACTTAATCCGTTTATCTGTCCTTCTTTGTCCTCTCTATGTTTAGCCCCTTCTATGTTTAGCCCCTGTAAAAGAAAAAAATAAATAAAAGAAACATTAGCACGCCGGGCGAAATGCTTAGCAGTATTTCGTCTGTCTTTACGTTCTGAGTTCAAATTCCGTCGAAGTCGACTTTGCCTTTCATCCTTTCGGGGTCAATAAATTAAGTGCTAGTTGCGTACTGAGGTCGATGTAATCAAGTGGATCCCTCCCACCAAAAATTTAGGGCTTTGTGCCTAGAATAGAAAAAATAGAAAAGAAAAGAATTTCAACGTCCGAAACCTGTAAAAGAAAAAAATAAATAAAAGCTACGAAAACAGCAGCAGACGAAGTAAGACTCATCATCAAACAACTGAATAAGGAAATAATAACAATGTTAACCTTGGATCAGTGGTTCTCAGCCATTTTTTTTTTTTTTTTTTTTTTTTTTTTACTTTTGACTTCTTTATTCCCTACTTTACTCGGGTGAACCTATTAGCCATTCATTAAAAAAAAATACTATTATATTTTTAGAATTAAATATTATCAGAAATTACTGAAATATTTTGTATAGTGTAGAAGGATGACCAATTTATTGATCATAAAATTTTGACAAAAAAATTTATATGGATCCCCAAGGGTCATATGGAAGTCTGTTGAGAACCACTGACTTGGATAAACAAAAATAGATAAGCATTTTTATGCGGTTTCAACCATAAATCAAATGATAAAACATTGTATAGAATATTGGAATTAGCTCGAAGCGATGCAGTATGTAAGTAATGAGATAAATATTTGTAAAATCTTTTAACAAAGCGGTTGAGGAGCTAATCAAAATATCTCGAACAATGTAAACGAATGCAAGACAAAGATATTGTGTAACTTTACAAAGGTAGTTTAATAATCCTAAAATATTTCGCGATAAATCCCTTTTCCAAATATAAACGGAAAATATTAAAAGATTATTAAACATCCTATGCAAGGCATTACAATACATTTATCTTTGTCTTTTATTCATCGACATCGCTTTACATATTTTGATTAAGTCCTCAACCACAACGCTCAAAAGTTTTACAAAGATTTATCTCATTATAGAATATAGTAGTGTAATGGTTCCAATAAAACAAGAACATTACACCTTATTTCGCTCACTACACCATGTCTTTCGTCAATTTCAGCAGACAGATGAAAACTGTCTGTCGCCCCTAGCAAAAGTGCCTACCTATCTAGCTACTAAGCTACCAAGATACCTACCTACCTACCTGCCTGCCTGCCTGCCTACTTATACATCAATCAATCAATCAGTTTATCTATCTATCTATCTAGCTGCATGTGTGTGTGTGTGTGTGTGTGTGTGTGCTTGTGTCTGTCTGTCTGTCTGTGCGTTTTTCCGTTTGTCTGTCTGTCTGTCTGTCGATAATGAAATACAATCTTCCCAAAATATGTACATATAAACAATATATAATACTTGCAAACACAGCCAAAAACAGAAGTACACACACACACACACATGCACGCACGCACATACATCCACACACACACATACACACACACGCTTCCTCTTTTTCTTCCTCTTCATCTTCTTCCTCTTTTACTTCCCCTTCTTCTTCTTCTACTTCTTCCTCTTCTTCTGTTTCCTGTTCTTCTTCCTCTTTTTCCGCTTCTTCTTCTTTATCTTCTTCTTCCCCACCCCTCTCTCTCTCTCTCTCTCTCTCTTACCTGTAATACATGAGTAGATCCTTGCCGGATACTGTCTCGCACATTCGACCTCAGAATTCAATTACATCAAGACTATATAAGACCGAGGAATACAAAGGTTGCTCTCACGTTACATTCACGAGTACGTAGTCCAGACAATCGCACACTCATCGTCGAGATCGACGGAGAATCCACCACTTAAACCCAAAATAATATTAATAATAAAATCAAATAATACATAAATAATAATTTCAACTAGAAAATTTATTTTTGTGTACATATTCCGCTTTCACTGAGACAGCACATACACACAAAAAATACGTGTCTCTTGAGCATAGAAACTTTGAATAATTCTGTTCCAGACCAATTCTGTCACAAAATCTTTTGAAGTCAAATATAATTTGTAGCTTGTTTGATAAAACGGCTTCTTGGACGAATATTTGATACAATGGTGATATTTTTATCTACGCAAAAATAGATGTATTATTATGTTAAAATACATAGTAAAATTCCGCAAGTATACATTTTCTATGTTTTTATATGATATGCTTCATATGTCTGTTTGTTTCTCTGTGTGTGTGTGCATGCGTGTGGAGGGATGCCTGTGTGTGTGTGTGTGTCTGTGTGTGTGTGTGTGTTCGTGTGTACTTCTGTTTTTGGCTGTGTTTACAAGATTTACGTATTGTTTATTTACATGTATATATTTTGGGAAGATTGTATTTCGTTAGCGACAGACAGACAGACAAACGTTACAGACAGACAAGCGGAAAAACGCACAGACAAACAGACAGACAGACACACACACACACACACACACAGATAGATAGATAGATAGATAGATAGATAGATAGATAGATAGATAGATAGATAGATAGATAGATAAACTGATTGATTCATTGATGTATAAGTAGGTAGGTAGGTATCTTGGTAGCTTAGTAGCTAGCTAGGGAGGTATGAATGTAGGTAGATAGCAGACAAGTAATACATAGAGTAAATCACGAGGATGGATAGATTAGATAGATAGATAGATAGATAGATCGACGTTAGCACGCCGGGCGAAATGCTTAGCGGTATTTCGTCTGCCGTTACGTTCTGAGTTCAAATTCCGCCGTGGTCGACTTTGCCTTTCATCCTTCCGGGGTCGATAAATTAAGTACCAGTTACGCACTGGGGTCAATATAATCGACTTAATCCCTTTGTCTGTTCTTGTTTGTCCCTTCTATGTTTAGCCCCTTGTGATCAATAAAGAAATAAGATAGATAGATAGATAGACAGACAGACAGATAGATAGATAGTTAGATAGACATACACACAGATTGATAGACTTATTTAAAAAAAAAAAAGCTACTGATAGTGTGTCTGTAGGTGCGTTTATCTTTTGGTGCGCATGTGCGTGTGCGTGCATGTCTCTGTTAATATGAGTGTGTACCTGTACATGTGCATGATAAAGAGAGAGAAAGAGAGAGAGAGAAAGATAGAGAGAGAGAAAGATAGAGAGAGAGAAAGTGCTTGCGTGTTCGTCTCGCTCTCTGTACATGCGTACAAAGTATTTACTATATTTGATCTACACATCAAAACATTGATGGCAGCCAATGCGAACTCACGAGAAACGTGTTGAAGCATACAAAGAAGGAACCGAATCCGTGTTCTTTACATTTGTAAATGGAGCGAAAGCTGTAAATACAACCAACTAGTTAACAGGTAAAAAGTAGCAGGTGATAGGTTACGGATGTCTTCATGCGACAAGTTAAATCTGAAAATTGGATAAAAAAACAAAACCAAAACGAAAATGACAACGAGTTACCTCCCGCTGTCTTGCGAAAAGAGCGATGGTAGGAGAGAAATAAAACACGGCTACTGGGAAGAAGGAGAGATAGAGAGAAATAAAGAATGTGAGAGAGTAGGAGAAACTGAAAGAGACTTTCATGTGAAGAACTTAACAACTGAAGACTAACGTTAACAAAAATAAAGCATCGTTATCATATTCATCAACATTATCATCGTTATTACTGTTATCGTCTTCATCGTCGTCATCATTGTCGTTGTCATCATTGTAGTTGTCATCATCATCGGTTTCATAATTGTGTGCTCGAAGCAGGAATCAGATTTTATCAAATTTACGTCTTAATAAAATTTGTTCCCCTTTACCCTGCGTCTATCGCCAAAGTATTTCAGTTGAGGAATTCGATGACGGTGAGTTAAGGTTACACAATAAAAATGGCAAAAGAACTAAGCTGCAAGTGTACCGAGTGTGGGTCAGTATCGAAATATGCCTGTAAGCCGTTAAGGAGACTAATAGAATGTTGCAAGCAGCAAAGGAAAGGCTAGAGAGAAGAAACAGTGTGTCTTCATGTCAGCGTGCTGAGAATGTCTGTAATAAATTATTGATTTCAAATTTTTGACACAAATTCAGCAATCCTGGGAGAACGGGAAAGTAGATTACATCGACCTCAGTGCTCAACTGATACTTATTTTATCGACCCTGAAAGAAAAAATTCAAAGCTGAACTCAGAACGTAAAGACGGGCGAAACGCCGGTTAGCGTTTTGACCGGCATGCTAATGATTCTGCCATTTCGCCGCCTTTTTCTGTAATATATTATTACCAATCAATAAAAATTATCTGAGGGTGTCTTTGGTGGAGAATCGGAAAGAAAATATTGTGTCTAGCAGAAATGTGGGCGAGGTGGACAGTCCACTCTGGGGGCAGCACTTTGAGGTCTCTTGCATACGGACCTTGAGTTTGCCGCACCGGTGTAGGACCAGACTCCAGCTACTCCAGGCGGTACACACTCTAGATACACCACTGGTGTGTGTAACAGTAGCCTTTCCTTAGTAGAGGTATATTGATCTTTGTCAGCTTTGATGATCAGCATTCCCGTTGTCCGATCAATTAAACCAATCTTTAAATCAACAAGTAGCTGAGTTTCCACGGATAGTTGTATCTTTAACGTAATTCTCAGGTAAAAATCAGCGTAACTCTCTGGACTACAATTAAATCTACCCGACGAGCTTCTGTACAGCTTCTGTCTACCCAGTTTCACTCAAAAACTTTATGCCTATCCAAGGATATATTAGAAAACACTTTCCCGGAATGCTGAGTAGGAGGAATTAAGCTTAGACCTCATGCTTGCAAAGTGAA
>NC_068985.1:98903441-98906443 GCF_001194135.2 Octopus bimaculoides | reverse complement strand
CAACCACTGAAATTGTATGTATTCGGAGAGATACAAAAAGATCGATTTTTGTCAGAAATATAGCCATATAACTAATTCAATCACATCTACTACATCACCTTAGAGCAAATATTTACGGAGACCCAGTTTCGATTCCCGGTTGAAAGAAATCCGCTTCCCTTACGCTGTTCTTGACTTAAGGTAAACGTTTAACATCATAACTTTTGATTTTCTTCTAAAATTCCCAACAAAATGTAGGAGTTTTGACCCAAAATTCAAAATAAATTAATTTTACCAAAGAAAGAGGGTTACATCAGCATTTAGCTGGTACTCATTTCAATTGAGTTAACTTGAGTAATTTGAAATGAGGTGGAGTAATGTGTAATGCGCAAGAACATAACGCACCACCAGATCTTTCGATCAAGAAATCGGACCCACAGCAGTTTGATCGTAAGCCTAACACGTTAACAATAAACTACGTACCTTCACGACACACATATTACAAACATACAGCCGATCTTCGACGAATGATCGTTTCAGTCTTTCGATTAACAAAAGTACTAACTCATCTTTAACATAACTAAGAAGATCTTCTGGTAGTCAAGTCAGCGATCACTTGCTCGCATGATTGCGGAGCAAACTTCACAACCTCGCAACCATATCTGCGCCCTCTTAACCAAACAGTTATTATTTTTAGGAAAATATATGGATTTATGACAAAAAAAGACATGCTTAGAACATATTTTTGTACAGCAAATAGTAAGCTGTTTTTAGTTGAAGGAATGTTATTTTCAGACTCAGGGTATCTCTGATCGAAAAGTGGTTTACCGTTTCTGTTATAGGTATCAGATAGGCTTCCACGCAGTTTTCAGCTTCCAAGTTTTACTTTCAAAAATTGGTTTGGCAGGAGCCTTTTAATTGAAATGTGAAATAGCATCTACTTTCTCGAATAGTGTTCGGCTCTCTGTCGAATAAATTCGACAAGAAAGATCTACTTGAACGACAGCAAGCCTTCTGTGCCTAAAGAATTTGTAAAACAGTATTTCGACCAGAATACTGATATATCAAATATCTAATCTGGCACATCGATTTTCTGAAACGTTTCGTTCCAAAGCCATTCTCGAATACTGATTTTTCTAAATCAGGGTTGGTCACTCTCTAAATCAAAAAAATATTAAATTTACTTAAACAAATAAAATACGGTCAGCTGTACATTAGTATAAGTGATACAAGTTTAACAAGAGCACTCAGATAGCGCAAACCTCCGCCAAGACAACGCCAACGTTCTCGCAACGATTAGCTAGAGATGATTTTTAAAATGGGAATATCTGAAATAAACTCGACTGCTCTCACAAACTAGAATACTAAAAATGAATCCGACCGCTCTCAAAAATTAAGTAAGATAAAAATAGGAAAAATAATCCAGAATCCTCGTCCGGTGCCAAATCGATCCCAAAATCTAATCAGCTAGTGCCAGTCACGAGGCCAAACATCCCCGAAAGTTTCATCCAG
This sequence comes from Octopus bimaculoides, assembly GCF_001194135.2. Classification (NCBI taxonomy): domain Eukaryota; kingdom Metazoa; phylum Mollusca; class Cephalopoda; order Octopoda; family Octopodidae; genus Octopus; species Octopus bimaculoides. Next base: position 98,904,952 of record NC_068985.1, on the reverse strand, counting down.
TGGTTCTTGAGATATCTTGTCCACGGTCAAAGAAACAAACAAATAAACAAACACAACTGAAAACAATACTTCCACCTTCGCTAAGGCAGAGGTAATAATACTATGCTGTGCAAGTTACTAATCTGTGCAATTTACCATCAAAATAGTCTGATGGAGGCGGGAATTTGAAGTTCCTGCACGTAAATTAGTACGGATTATAAGAGTCTCCGGACCACCAATGTCCAGAAGGCCTATGTTGTATTTAAATCTATACCTGAGTCATACAATTCTAAATAGTAGATATAAACCCACGACCTAAGGATCTTTATCACAATATCCTATCACTGACTGGGGTTTTGGCCGCCCTGATTAGCCGCCTTGATTGGTACCTTAACTATACAGACCTTCCTTAAACGTAACACTTTCGACTATATCAAATGCACGTACACCCCGTACACCCCTCGCAACGCTACGGAACTTAACTAGTAGATTCCGTCTGCAGTATCTCACTTAAAGTTTTGGGGTAAACTGCACTTTTGTTTGAAGAATAAATATAGCCATTCGACTAAGAGGAAAATGTGTTTAGAATAATGTTATTAACCAGCAAATACTTTTTGTTTAGATTCAGATCAGTCCAAATCGGGCAGGCCTAATCAAAGGCGATCCCAGTCGAAACCTTTACGTTTCTCTTCATCTTTTAGTATACATTACACAGACTTACTCTTTTCCATTTCAATAGGGTTGGATATATGATAGAAATATGACTTCTATTTATAGCAGATGACTCACTCATTTGAATCGTGGAAAGTTCGGTTGCGTTGGTCAGGAGTCATACTCTGAATATCTTCTTTGAAAGCAGTTATGACTATGCAAGCATTTAAATAACCGAATTTTCATTTACTTCGTGCAAACCAAGCAGATAAAATATATTCCGATTTCTTTCCATTTAACACTAGAAATACTAGATATTTTTTTTACTATCTTTCTAGGTAGATGTGCAAATATTAAAGAAAGGTAAATAAAATATTAAATAATGGATTTCATCTTTGAGAACTACAGCAAAATTCATGAGAGAGAAAGTAAGAAGCCCAATGTGATAACTTTTATATGTTTCATGTAATAGTGAAGAGGAAATTGAAATGGGTCAAAAATGATTCTTTGGTACGTCTAGTGTTAACAATATCTCATTTCATAGATATATATATCATAACACTAAGAATGAATGACAAGGTAACAAAAAAAAATGCCAGAAGTAAATAAGTATTATATGTGGGCAAATAAATCTTTTCAAAGAAATTGCGCTAAGAATCATTTTTCCCACCGGCAGATACTTAGGAAGAATATCTTTTGTGAACGTTCAAGTATTGGAAATTGAGAGAGAAATACATAAAGATATAAATATAAAAATGTGTCAATATGTATGTATATGTGTGTGTGTTTGTGTGCGTGTGCATGTGTGCGTGTGTGTGTGTATGCATGTCTCTCTCTCTCTCTCTCTCTCTCTCTCTCTCTCTCTCTCTCTCTCTCTCTCT
>NC_068985.1:98902202-98903169 GCF_001194135.2 Octopus bimaculoides | reverse complement strand
TATATATATATATATATATGCAAGTACAGGCATATAGCTACGTGTGTGTGTCCTTGTGTGCGTACGCACGTGTGTGTGTATGTATGCAAATATTTAGAACGTATACATGAATATATTTATATGTCCATATATACATATATTTACATGTATGTACATGTATGTATATCTGTGAATATGTTTAGATATATTTACATGTACACACACACATGTATATGAGCCTGTCCATACATTAGCATCTAAACATGATGCATATACATGCAGACGTATGAACACGCACATACATAAATACATATATACATACATATGGATGCATATATGAGTATTTGTGTATTACGTGTGCGTGTGTGTATTTGTGTGTGTGTATGTGCGTGTGTAAGCCTGCGTTCGTTTATGTACTGTTATAGAGTCATGAACAGACACTTTTAGAACGAGTACTTCCAAATATGAATACAGGACACGCGAAGAGACACATTACAAAGAGAAGAAAAGAGAAAAGAGATAAACTTCTTTACCAATATTCATAATAAATAGCTGTTACGTTACTAGGTTTCAAAATTGAAATTGTTTTTATCTTTATATATGTGTGAACACGATTATTCAAACACAGGTTTAGATACTCAAATAAAAACAGCTAAAAGCTATTTTATCTCAAATGACACTCTCAGTTAAGCAAATGTGTAACTGTATGTGTAAGTGGTTATGTGTGTGTGTGTGTGTGTGTGTGTGTGTGTGTGCGTGTATGTGTGTGTGTATGTGTGTGTCTATGTCCCACTCACCCTTTCTCTCTTTTCTCTCTCTCTCTCTCTTTCTCTCTCTCCCTCTCTCTCTTACATTCTCTGTTTCATTTTCTCTCTCATTGCTTGTCTTATTCTCTCCTTTTCTGTTTTTTCATTCTCTTTCTCATATGTGTGTGTGTGTGTCTGTGTGTCTGTGTATATAAATATAAATATATATATATATATATATA
>NC_068985.1:98899952-98900882 GCF_001194135.2 Octopus bimaculoides | reverse complement strand
TATATATGTATATATTTTTATGCGTGTGCGCTTTTATGTATGTATTTTTGCACATCCGTATAAGTATATAGATATACATACTAACTATGACTACTTACATAAATCTTCATAAACGCATAGTCAATGAGTATATACACGCTCAAACACACAGACAAGCACACACAAACACGCACATACACAGGCGTACACACACAAGCATGCACACATATACACAAGCACACGTATACATACACACTTATATACATGCAAGCCCACTAGGAACCATATATATATGAAATATAATAAAGATTTACCACATACACACGCACACACATAGCACGTATACAAATGAATTATCAAATGGCGTGAGTAGCAGATGCATGCCAATGTCGATATATTTACATTTACTGGAGAAAATATCTACAAGACTGTATTGGAATATGACAACGTTTCCAAGGCAGTTTATAAAGGCCAATAAAATATAAATTACGGCAAAATAAATCATCGATATTCTGTTGTAAATAATCAAAAATGTGTAGGCGAGTATAATGACAAGGAAACAAAACATAAATAAGAAGCAATTCACAATGAGACACAGTCGTGTCGATACATATTGGTTGTCGTTGGGTTTGAGTTTTAGAGTGAAGTGTTATATGAGCTAATGATGTCACGGCGAAGAGGTATGTGTGTGATAAGGAAGCGGGGTAAGTTATGGGTTTCCAAACTGGGAAAGTTAACAGATTTGAGATATTTTGAACATTTGGAGAGTCCAGTGTCTCCAAGTCGAAATTAACGTGGTATATTTGTTCAGAAGTTGGAGATTGAAAACAACGGTTTCGAACAATGCTAATACACAAAGTCAGCAGGGTAGGTGTTTTTTTTTTTGTTTCTTTCATATATATATATACACACACACATATATATATATATATATATATATATATATATATA
>NC_068985.1:98898300-98899716 GCF_001194135.2 Octopus bimaculoides | reverse complement strand
TATATATATATATATATATCGTGGCCCTGGTTTCGCTTCCGAACAAAATTTCAAGTAAAACCGTGCTATTGAAGAAGATGGCGCGAGTGGTCCTATCCACCGTTCCTTTGAGCACATCATTGATGGAGTTGAACACTTTCCATACGGAATATATCACACGTAAAATATATCACGCTTAAAATCTTCTCAATTAAATTCGCACCATAGTTAACAATATAGAATGATCGTAAGTAAAATGCTATTGGCTACACAACTATATTTTGCTATCAAATGAATCGGAAAATGAATGTGTATAACATTTATAAAGTGCATAGAAAAGTGAAATGACAGTAGTAATATCTTGTCTCAAAGAAATATCTCAAAAAGATTTGTACGTTAAAAACACACGGTTTTCGTCAGAACGTTGGTGGAATGTGATGAAAATTTCGGATGTTCTGAGCTAAGCTCAAATTGCTTATTGTAATATAGAAATCAATTTACAAAGCATTTACTTGTTGGAGCGAAAGATAGCCAAGTTATAATTAAATTAGTATACGCACTTCAAACCGCCTTCGCGGTGTATAAAATTCATAAAGCATATACAAGCGCAAAACGGCACTAGCTGTTATATAGCGTGTCAGAGTAAAATCTCGAAGAAACTTGTGTGCTAAAAGCAATGAATAATAGAAGGGGTTTTTTTTTCTTTCTACCGTAAGTACAAGAGTGGAGGCGCAATGGCCCAGTGATTAAGGCAGCGGACTCACGGTAGGAGGATCGCGGTTTCGATTAACAGACCGGGCGCTGTGTGCGTTTATTGAGCGAAAACACTTAAAGTTCCACGAGGCTCTGGCAGTGGGTGGTGGCGACCCCTGTTGCACTCTTTCGCCCCAACTTTCTCTTGCTGTTTCTTGAGTAACGCTGCGATGGACTGGCGTCCCGTCCAGCTGTGGGGAACACATACGCCATAGAAATCGGGAAAGCGGTCCCATGAGCCTGGCTAGACTTTAAAAGGGCGTAAAAAAAAAATAAGTACAAGACCTGGAATTTTATGGTCGTGGTGATGGTCGATTACATCGACTGTAGTGCTCAATTGATTTTATTTCATTGATCCCGAAAAGATAAAAAGCAAAGTTGACCTCGACAGAATTTGAACTCAGAACGTAAAAAACAGAAGAATTGCTGCGAAGCATATTGTCCAGAATGCTCCCTCTGGACAATATTCTGCCAGTAGGCGCCCTGAGATTAACGCAAATGTTAAAAATGGTATCTATCTGCTCAGAAATAAAAATTATAAATTCCATTTTGAATTTTAAGTCTTGTACCCTTCATTTTTCTACTGATTTCTATATTACAACAAGCAATTTGAGCTTAGCTCAGAATTCCGAAATTTTCATTATATTCCACCTACGTTCTGAGCAAAGCCGTATGTTTTTAACA
>NC_068985.1:98896217-98898259 GCF_001194135.2 Octopus bimaculoides | reverse complement strand
TTCTATACTCTTTAAAAACGTAATGCACATTAATTTTCTGATTCATTTGATAACAAAATATAGTTATTTTTTCATGGAATGGCAGCAAATGATTCCATGAAACAATTTAATAAGGCTGGATTTATAATTTAATTAAAATCAAAGAATACGCTTCATCGTTTCGTTCATTCATTCATTCATTGTATTGCCTAACGCATGCGCAAAGAAAATAGCAGGCTTACAATTTGTTTTGGGTAATCTTATTATAACAAATTTTCTGTTGCAACGAAGTATTTTACATACTTTTAATTGTGCTAAAACGGAAATCTCTCCAGTCAATATATACATATATATTCAAATACATAGTTCATAACAATGTTGCTCATATGGGTAAGCCTTTGGGTATTTAATATCCTTTCGGTGGTTGTTTAACACCTAACTCAATTATAATTTTATATATATATATATGCAAGAACTTATCTATTACATATGTGGGAAATTCTGTCTGTGGGTGTGTTTGTTTGCGGAGTTGTTAGCTAACTCCTCCTACATCATTTTATCGATTTTGATGAAACTTGACACATGAGTAGAACTCATGGTTGGAAACCTCATGGCATACTCAGATTGTTGAAAAAATTCGATAATATTGCCCCTGGAAGGGATCCTCATATAACTAATATATTTTTTTTAAAAAACAAGGGAAATAACCCATTCATTTTACCAAATTATTTGATAAAAATGAAATTGAGTATGCTTATTTATTTGTATTTGAACTGTTAGAGTTTAATTTCGTAATTACTTTGTATTGTTGTTATTGGATTAGCGAAACAATTCTGAGAACGTAACCAAGGCATTAGCCCCACTTTTACGGGAATTATCGGATACGTCGCCTATTATACATATATATATACGTACATATATATGTATGTATTTGTGTGTGTGTATAAATTGATAGATAGATAGATAGATAGATAGATAGATAGATAGATAGATAGATAGATAAATCTGCGTATATATAAGCATACAATTCTTCGCACACATGCGTTCGTTTATACAGTTAAATGCATAAAAAGTACTATAGATATATTGAAATATTTTATATCGTACATACATAAAAACACTCTTTTTGAGCACGCGCATATACGCTTGCATGTGAAGGAAAGAGAGAATATGTTAGAGAGTGCGTGACAGAGAGAGAGAGAGAGAGAGAGAGAGAGAAGGAGAGTAAACGAGAGGAGGAAAGTGAGAGAGAAGCAAAATATATGCTTACATATATATTATATTTTTACTAAGACCTTGCTGCGGACTCAATGTTTCACTCTGATATCACAGTATCATTAGATATCAAAATGTTCAAATCAGCAGATAACGTCTCGGTTATACAGGTCGTGTTTTTATACATATCAAAAGAACACATAACTCGTACACAACATCGCCGGAAGGGAAGCTTTAAAACTAATAAAACAACTTAGAGCAGAAATAACGTATTTCGTTAGAATGACCATAGTCTGCTTATAAAGGAAAGAAGGAAAATTGAGGAAATAGTTTGTAGGAGTGTTATATTTTTACAAAGAGTAGCGATTATTCGTATGTATTGAAATATTAATGTTTCGCTTTAAATATGTAATTGTTCGATATCTATAAAACCAAATATCTCCGAGCTTCGTTACCTTTTCCGGAATGGATTGGAAATGTGTACAATTAAGCACATAAAAAGAGAATATTATTACAAGAGAATACACAAAAGGAGCAAATGAGCTAGTTCTAAAATCTTTGTCAGAGATGAGCGCAGTAGCTGGCGTGAAAGAAGGAAAGTTGTAAATCTAGCTGAGTTAACGGTTCCTCATGAAGATAACATGGACGCCGCGCGGGCTCAAAAGATTGACCGTTATGTAAACCTCCTCGGGAAATGTGAAGACGCAGGCTGGAAAGCAGAGCATTTTCCAATCGAAGTTGGATGTAGAGGGTTTCTAGGACACAGTGTGAGACGACTGCTGTTACCGTTAGGCCTAACTCATCGTAAGGTAAATACCACCATGAGTGATATGCAAACAACAATGGAG
>NC_068985.1:98895115-98895653 GCF_001194135.2 Octopus bimaculoides | reverse complement strand
TATATATATATATATATATATATATATATGCACTCGATTATGTGAAGAAATGAAAGTAGCACTCAATATATTGGCTTGGAGTTTACATGGAATTGATTTACATATTTTGATTCAACTCCACTTTACTTAAAGCTTCGTGGCCACATAGAACGTATCCACCTCATTAGACATTCACAGAGAGACTACAGAGTTTGAAAGAAATTCGGAATGACTTTCAACTGTTTAAGCCTCTGTTGAACACCTCCGGTCACATGGTTGTAATACTATGGAAGTGACAACAGTTTCTTATTATTATTGTTCAGTAGTTTTATTTTTATAACGTGCTTTCACTTCACTACCGAGCGCAGTTCTGTGCGCCTTGGGTATGTGCTGTGGTTTGCTGTGGTGCTCTTATGTTTACTGTATTGAAAGTGTTTTGTGTAGAATGTGTGCAGTACCCAGTGGTGCAATTTTCTGTATGTTATATATATTTGTAAGTCCTGGTGTTTTTGTTATGTATTTGTCTGAATATTTTTTTTTATTATACCTGAGGCACCTA
>NC_068985.1:98889549-98892680 GCF_001194135.2 Octopus bimaculoides | reverse complement strand
AAAGATGTGCTGCATCTTAGTTGAATTCTTTTTACTCATTCCAGATTTTTCTCCAAACTGAGCCCGTACCTCCCTAACAATAATCCTCAGCGACCCCCACCACCACCACCCCACTTCTTCATATCATTGTAGATGGCTGATTGGTATCCACTGAATTTTTATTTAATAAATAGTTTTCCGATCCCTTTCTTCTTTTGCCGAAGTTTCTCAAACAGCTTTTAACTCCTATTTCAAGGAGATTGATTTATACTCGAGTGTTTTCCTTTTGCTATCTGCAAACACTGTTTCTAGTTTATATTTCTTTCTTCTCCCCACCATCCTTTTTTTGATCGGGAGAAGTATAGTTATTTGATTGCTTTCATATGATAACTATCACCAAAATGACTGATAGCCTTTCGTAGATAAACGTTTATTTTCCGTTTTCTAAATATTCTTGGTGGCATTTTTATTGCTTTTCCTTTGTTTACGTTTAAATATTGTCCAAGATAATGCTTAAAAGTTATGGATAGGACACATAAACAGGCATTTATTTGTCAAAACGAAGAGTCATTACTCTTCTGGAAATATTCCTTACCTATGTCATTGATCATGATCAACACTAATTCAGTGATTCTCATAGTGACACTAGTTAAATGTAGTCCATCTTGTAGCTGGAGTTTTAGAAACAAAATAATGTTGTGGTCTGTCTTGTAGCGGGAATTTTAAAAACAGTATAATATCCTCTGGAAACATTTCATTCAAAATAAATTTCAGTTATTTTTATCCTTCGCACTCTTAGTTCTTAATATACATTTCATCGAAATTTCTAGTTGTGAATGATCAGTCTAAATTTTGAGGTCAAATTTAGCAACAGTCGGAGTCAAGTTTGCTGTCACGCGTGTCCCATGTGTGACCAACAATGTTCGTTGTCTGTTATTTGTGTACTATTCACAATCAGGAGGATAGAATTACAATCACCGAATTGCTTGTCCTTAGAATTGTTTTGCTGTGATGCAATTTTGGTGTTGGAGAATTTCGTCCCAGTTTCGTTACATTCTATTCATGAAACCAAAATCGCAATCTTTTTGTTATTTTTTACCGTTTCATATCAATTTGATAAGTAATTATTGAATCCATAATTTCAGGTAAAATTGTATTTCTTAGTTTATGTTTCTTCTGTATAACTTCAGCTAATCAGATCAGTTTATCTTTTCCGGTGTTACTTTACTTCTGTTCTTCCCTGATGTTATTACTGAAGCCGTAATAAACGATATTAGTTGCGAACTCCTACATACTAAATTCCACTTTGAAACAAATAATATTATGATCTTCAATAATTCTTTTTTAATGGATGTGGTCAGAAGGTTAATTAGTTATTTAACGAGGCTGATAATTATAGCATAAATGCTCTAGTATTCATTCAGAAATTTAATGAACTGTCTCCAATCACTAGTTCACACCAATTGAATGAATTATGCATGTTACCTACTTATACAAAGTAGGTGTGGCTTAAGAATGACATACGGCGAAGTGCATATCGCAAAGTCAAGACATATGTATATGAAATCATATGTATGGGGGAATGTTTAAACAGTATGTATATAAGTATGCATGTGTATATGTCTGTGTGGTACTGTCATTATATGCCTTGCTTGTCTCTTCTCTGCCATAAAGTATGTAACGTAACGTATGTAACTAATAGATCTCTAAGTCCATGGTTACTCAATTCTAAAGAGAATCAACAAGATTGAAACAACATCTATATGCAATGCAAGTATTAGGGATTCTATGGTTGAAACGAAAGGAAAAGAAATGAAATTTGAATTTAACAAGTGCAATAAGATTATCCTATATATTCCGGTCCTTCTGGTTCACTAACGAGAAAATCAAAAGTCAAAACGGACTCTTGGCAAAGATAACTCTCTCTCTTGCAATAGAAATGAACAACCAATAGTCTGAACGCTTATACGTATATATGTATGTATGGCTGTGTGTGTGTGTGTGTGTGTGTGTGTGTGTGTGTGTGTGTGTGTGTGTGTGTGTGTGTGTGTGTGTGTGTGTGTGTGTGTGTGTGTGTGCGTGTGTGTGCGTGTGAGAGTGTGTGTGTGTGTGTTTGTGTGAGTGTGCGTGCAAATAGACTTAGACAGATTGATATTTTCATGTACAGTATGTATGTCTTAACACAGACACATACACCTATATATAATACGTGTGTATGTGTGTGTGTGTGTGTGTGTGTGTGTGTGTGTATTTATAAATGTATGTACATATGTGTGCATATGGTGTGTATACGTTAATATACATGTCTGTGTATGTGTTTATGTATGTTTATATGTAAGCAAAGATGTATGTATGTATGTATGTATGTATGTATATATGTATGTATGTATGTATGTATGTATGTATGTATGTATGTATGTACGTACGTATGCGCATGTGTGTTTGTGTAAGTTAACTATCTGATTAGGAGAATGTTTATTCGTGTATCAGGCGATAGCTTCAAGCATAAATGTCAAACATCATGGTCGTTTATAAAACTGGAACTGTTCTGCTTTCCGTATAACATGAATATATGACCTTTCACAGATTGAAGGTCACCATGATAATCCAGATAGATGAATGAAAGCAATATACGTGCAGTACAGTTCAAATGTCAACAGATGCAGCAGAAATAGCTAACATCAGGTGATCACTCAATGTTCGAGCATCTGATTAGGTAGGAATCTTCTATAACAAAATGATGTAATAGCTGTACGGTTGCGTGTTACGTCTGTGATTATGTATGTGACGTAGTAAGCGCATGTGACTTTATCACGTGACTTAAAGTATGTATGTTTAAAAGAATATGTTTTCACTGTTTCTAAGAACTAAAACATGAAGAGTTTTTTTTCCTTTTTTTCCCATTAATTAATACTCGTTAGCCACGTACGCAACATTTTGTATATAAATAAATGCATGTGTGTACATGTAGTAATGTAACAATAAGAAACTATATCAGTATTATATTTTTAATAAGGCGGTGAGCTGGAAGAGTCGTTAGCACGCCAGACAGAATGTTAGCGGCATTTCGTCCGTCTTTACGTTCTAAATTCAAATACCACCAGGGTCGACTTTGCTTTCATTCTTCCGGGGTCGTTAAAATAAGTAGCAGA
>NC_068985.1:98888206-98889210 GCF_001194135.2 Octopus bimaculoides | reverse complement strand
GGATGCTAGTTTATTTTGGCCTCGCAGTCTTGCGGTTCCGCGAATTAACCAATAAAATAAGCAACCCTAAATTTAAAAACATAAGTACTGGAATCGAATTGTCAAGCTAAACTCACTAGGACGCTGCTCCAGCATGGCCGCCCGCAGTTCAATAACTGAGACTTTCAAACCAATAAAAAATAAATAAATGTACTTTGGTTTGCTTTTTCGTTGAATTAGAGCCAAAACAACCACAAAGCGAAAGGAAGTTATGCCTCCTTAAAAAATACATTTTAAAATCACAATTGCACCGAGTGACATGAACTTTTACATGTCGTTTCTATAAGTTAAGCCTTCCTTCTCAGTTAGATTTTCCTATTTTTGTTCCTATTTATCATTTTCTGAAGTATGGTTATGCCAATATAAAGTAGGCTCTTATACACTAGCTTCCTGTCAGTTCCTCAAGAATTAGGAATGAATATTCATTGAATAAGTACGTGGCATCAGCTATTAATCCTGTCAATAATTTCTATGTCAGCAATAAACCACCTATAATAGCGCTGCGGATAATCAATTCAGTTCTCCGTGTTTTATAGCTTTCTTTATTAGGGTACTTCATTTTGTTGTCATCTATCATGGTACGGCTGACAAGCATTGAAAAGGTTATCTTATCAAGTAAAGACGTGTTCTTGTGCAGCATTGAACTACATCTGGGCCTGGTGTCTTTAAAGATTTGTTTTCTTTGGTCCTTGTTTCGTCGCTGATTTGTCTTCTCTTCTCTCTTTTGTTTGTTTCAGTCGTTAGATTGCCGCCATGCTGGGGCAACACCTTGGAGTATTATAGGTCGATAGTGACTTGTTAATTCTTTTAAGCCTGGTACTTACTTTATCGGTCTCTTTCACCAAACCTCTAAGTTACGGAGATGTAAACACACCGACACGCCGACACCGATTGTCAAGCGGGATGCGGGACAAACACAGACACAGACACATACACATGCATACACACACACACACACACACACA
>NC_068985.1:98884418-98887560 GCF_001194135.2 Octopus bimaculoides | reverse complement strand
ATATATATATATATATATACATATGCGACGAGCTTCTTTCAGTTTCCGTCTACTAAATCCACTCACAAGGCTTTGGTCGGCTCGAGGCTAGTAGAAGACTCTTGCCCAAGGTGCTACGCAGTGGGACTAAACTTGAAACCATGTGGCTAGGAAGCAATCTCCTTACCACACAGCCACGCCTGGATTCTTAACTTCGATCTGTGATTTCACTTTGTTGCTTTTATGAACGGTGGTGTTTGTAGTGCTGCAGAGATTTCTGGTTGAGTTAGTTTTAGATGTGCGAATGAGCGACTGCAGATTTTAGTGTTTCCTCATCTTAGGTGTTCGTCCTTCATTGTCTGAGATGTTTTTCATTTTTTCATTTTCTTTTTTACTCTCTGTCTCTTTCTCTTTGTCTCCTTGCCTCTTTCTCTCTCTCTCTTTTCCACTCCCTCTCTCTCTCTCTCTCTCTCTCTCTCTCTCTCTCTCTCTCTCTCTCTCTCTCTCTCTCTCTCTCTCCTTTTTCTCTTAACTTGTATCCATCTTGGCGAGTATTCCAAACTAATTTCCTTGCCAGGCGGCTTTATAGCCAGAGATATCTTTGACAGGGAAAGATGAATTTCTTCACAATTGTGTTTATGTTTATGCTTGAAATGTGGTTGAGTAGAGTGGATGAGGTCCCTTCAGATTGTGGTAGCGTTGACGATACTTTATTTCTGAATTACTGTGTTTTTGTCTACTGCTGTTGCTGTTGCCGAGTGTATTTCTGTTGCTCCTTTGATGCTGCTGTTGCTGCCTTTGATACTGTTGCAATTGGCACTAGTATTGTAGATACTGCAACTGTTTTTGTTGTAGATGTCACTGTTGTGGTGATAAAGAAGTCTTCCTACTCCTTTGTGTTTCAGTGGGTTGAAATCTCTAAGATGGCTTGAGTTACCACATATATGGATTCTCGGCTTTCTACTCTCGACTGTTATGAATTGCTTTGGTTTTATCCTCTTGAATTTGTAGATAAATTCAAGATTCCTGTTTGAAATGTAGATAAATTATCCTAAACGTATGGTGAGATGCGTATTTGCATTCCTTGTTCGTGCTGGTGGTGAAGATAATGGAGATCACGTTTGTTTCAATGTCTCTTTGTCATACTTGTCACCTATGCTGTTGTAGTAGTTGTTGTAGTGGCGGCGTTAGGTGCGGTAATAGTGGTGCTTTTACATTTCTTTTCATTGGAGTTGTTTTTGGTTTCTTCGTTGTTGTTTTGTTGTTGATATCATTACTATTGTTACTCGTGCATTCTCTTTCGACTGTAGTGTAAGTAGCAGACAGTTATGGGAAATGATTTTTACTGGCTCTTGGAACAGCTATCGATTTGAGAAGCAATATTGCTTCTTTTTGTTTTGTTTTGTTTTTTTCATTTTTGCAATATGTAACTTAGCTACACAAACTCACAAAATTTGCCCCGAAGGGGTGAAAATTTCACAAAACTGTCTAGCCTCAAAGGATGCTACTTGGCTTCATAACAAAATGGTACAACAAAAACCAAAATTACTTTGTTCAAAATGAAATTTGATAACAATTTTTCGAGCGCCGAAACAAATCCTTTTATTAACAAATATAATAATAATAATAATAATTATTATTATTATTATTATTATAACAATAATACTTTAGAAAAAAGCTAGTAGTTTTTAGGATGAAGTCGATTATATTGACCCTGGTGTTTAGATGTTACTGGTTTTATCGATCTCGAAAGGATGAGAGACTAAGTTGATCTCAGCAAGAGTGATCAGAATATATTTTAAAAATCGGGAGAAATGCTGCAAGGCATTTTTTCCAACGCTCTAACGATTCAGCCAGCACGCTACCTTTAAAAATACGGAGCAGTAAACATCGACAACTTTTCTCCAGTGTTCTTGATTCCGGACCGAAGGACTTTCTCTACTGGGTTTTTGTTGGGTTTGAATTACAATCGATACTTCTGTAACTTCGCTTAATTTTTTATAAATAGGGGTGTTATCCCAACGCAAAACACTTTTACCTCTGGGGAAGTTTTATCCATATTAGTCTGACATCTGCCGTTTGACCTGTCCAGCATGGGAGACCCAATCAGAAGCTCGTGCTCTGCTGGTATAGCACGGGCTCAGTTAGGCACACAAGCACTGGGCCTTGTGGCGGCTTCCAACTGCCATTTTGGAGTCATTTGAAGTCAATTTCAGTCTATAACTCGGTAAGCTGAAAATAGTTTCAAATTACGAGAAGCGAAGGTAAATCAAGGGAGATAATTAGAAACCACGACACCAGTGGCCCTCACCAGTCGCTGACCAGTACCCTGCAGCCTCGAATATAAGCACCTCATGCGAAAGTAATTGTATAAAACGAAAATAATGTAGGACATCTCAAAATCTCATTGGTCAACAATTCTGATGACAGATTTCAACAGAAACTCTTTGTTTATTTGTTTGTTTTTCTTTGTTCTGTCACTCAAATGATAATGAAGAAAAAATTTAATGCTAAGTTTTCAAAGATCGGTTAATTAGTGGGTGTTTAAATATGCGTGCATGTGTATATTTTTTTGTGAGTGTATGTGTGTGTGTGCCTATGTGTGTATGTCTTAGTGTGTGTGTGTATGAAGGGAAATTTAGCGTAAAATACATTAAAAATTATTGATAGCTGTGATCAGTGAGCTGTTGGATGCTTCTTATGTTCTCCAGACAGTGACAAATAAACCAGTTCCTCCATATTCAAAAAACCCTACATACACAACCACAGACACATACGTATGTGCGCGTGCACATACACACGCACACTCACAGACAAATACATACAGATAGAGAGAATTTACACATATTCACACAAACGCCTACGAATAATGGCAGGTATGTGTGTGTATGTATATACATATATATATCTACACAAACGTATATATATATTTAAATACACACACACACACACACACACACACACACAAGCACACATACGCACACACACACATCCATAATGTGTAAGCTATATATATACATATGCATATGTTTATACTATATATATATATATATGTATATATATATATATGCATATGTCTATACTATATATATATATATATATATATATATATATATATATGTATGTATGTATATATATGTATATATATATATGTATATACATA
>NC_068985.1:98879372-98883779 GCF_001194135.2 Octopus bimaculoides | reverse complement strand
TGTGTGTGTGTGTGTAATCATAGACAACTACTAACCCAAAACAACATTTTCAAGTTTTGAACATATGCACACACATTGCCATTAACATACATACACAAGCTCATATACATATTGACGCACAAACATACAAACGCAGAGAGATATGTATGTGTATGTGTGAATGATGATGGAATTGAGAAAGTGAATTCTGTGTACATGCGTGCGTATGTATGTGTGTGTGTGTGTTTGTGTGCGTTATTGTATACGTCTGTGTGTTTGAGTGTGTACGTGTGCATGCGTGAATAATAGATGTATCAATGTACGAATGAAATTTTTATATGTTTGAATAAGCGATGAGAAATAAATTTGCATATTAATTAACACATAAACGACGTCATTTAGTCCAAAATATATTTCCTTACAATGTGAATCTCTTGGTTTTCTTGAAAGCCATTACATTGTACATAGCTGCTAACACAAAATCTATGCGGAATGATATCACAGTAGAAGATATCATGCATATATTGGTATCACAGTAGAGGATCCCACATATAGTGACTGAAATATTTTGCGTTTTCTCCTAAAGGTATTTCGTCTGTCTTTACGTTCCGGGTTCAAATTGCACCGAGGTCGACTTTAGCTTTCATCTTTTCGGAGTCGATAGAATAAATACCAGTTGAGCACTGGTGTCGATGCAATCGAGAAATGCTGGCATTGTGCCAAAAGTTGAAACAAATATTTTGCTGAAACAAATATTTTGGTGAAACAAATACATACATACGTACGTACATACATACATACATACATACATACATACATACATACTCTGTTGTTGATGTTGAAATTCCTATAAAGGAGCCTTGGATCGAGGTTAGAAACCGGCTCTTTCTCTATCGGCAAGAAATCTTGAAATAAAACTAAACAATGACAGACAGACAGGCAGGCAGGCAGGCAGGCAGTCAGACAGACAGACAGACAAACAGACAGACAGACAGACAGACAGACAGGCAGGCAGGCAGGCAGGCAAACAGGCAGACAGACAGACAGAAAATTCCTATCAAAACTACTGAGTGCAAACATAACAGGCCGGATATAATTTTTGACGACAGATAAGAAAAAGCATTAACTCTCACAAAGATCGGGTGCCTAGGTGAAGGGCAAATCAAACAGAAAGATGATAACAACGAGTACCTATTGCGAATTTTTCAGCTTCTATACCCAAATTATAAATCCACATTTATGCTGCTAAGAATAATTGGTGCACGTGTTTACCTTAGTAAACGCCTAATTGACTATCTGGAAGAGCTTTGGTTTTCAGAAAAAGAAATGAACCCAGCTGTCACGCACATTATAAATACACTTTGTAACTGGAAAGTAAAAGTATGTGAGGTCTTTGTCAAATTCAAAATGTGACGTTATTTCTGTTATCTGTATTCTAACAATGGATTTTTGTATTTTCGTTCCTTTCTTACAGAATGAATTCAAAAGATTATACAGGATGTATAAACAAGTGTCTGTGATTGTTATGTTGGTGAGTGTGTGTTTGTGCGTGTATATGTGCGTGTGTGCGTTCGTGCGCAGATGTGTGTGTGTTTGTGTGTGTATAAGTGTGTGTCTATTTGTGTATATGTGTGTATATGTGTGCGTGTGCTACAAAGATGAAGCACATAAGTGCATAATAAAGAAATTGACATTGTTTTTTCTCTTATTGATATCAAATTTTGTCTAGGTTGGACAGATAGATAGATAAAGAGAGAGAGAGAGAGAGAGAGAGAGAGAGAGAGAGAGAGAGAGAGAGATGAAAAATAATGTTCCCAGGATATATAAAATACATTTCTATCTACATATCATTTTACGTAATAGATTGATTGCAAGATATTGAAAAATGTTATTACAAAATATATATGCTCTTATAAATTTACAAAAGACATACATTTAGAGAAAAAAATAGATTGAAACGTAAGTATTGAAGCCAATTATAAGTACAATACACCTCAGACTCAGTGCATTAAGATTCTGAAAACTAGTTAAAATCACAATAGTCTCTATGATACAAATCAAATAACAAACAGCTTCTTTTCAACAGCGTATGAAAACTTTAGTAAAAAATATAACCCAATATTCTTCTGGAAGCCTGTGAAATTTTGTTGCAAAATTCGTCTCACATACAGAAATATTAAAACGTGGTTCAATATAAAACATCAGTGAACAAGGCTGGAGTATAATATCAGCTTCTACAATATAGGCGATGAGCTAGCAGAATCGTTAGCACGCCGGACAAAATTCTTAGCGGTATTTTGTCTGTTTTTACGTTCTAAATTCAAATTTGTCTGTCTTTACGTTCTAAGTTCAAATTTCGCCGAGGTCAACTTTGCATTTCTTCCTTCCTAAAATATGTACCAGCTGAGCACTGGGGTCGATGTAATCAACTTACCTTACCCCCGAAATTGCTGGCTGCTCACTCAAATAATTAAATTTGTCTCGTGACTAATATGTCATTATTACTAAAATATATTAACAAAGTCATACGGCTTGTTGATTGAAACTGCATTCACCGAAAATGTGTGAGAAGAAAGTATATTAGCTGAAGACAAATTGATCGAAAGTCATATTCGTAGAATAACAAACAGATCGAAAATATACAAGCTAACAAATACACAATACCTCGAACGACATATTCGTCGGCGAATATTCATATAAATTCATATATTCCTAGTAAAACATACAAATACATCGAAGCCTTTTTTTTTAATGGAAAGAACACATTTTTTTCTTTGTAATGTTTGTTTTCTATTTGTTTTCTGGTTATCTGGCGTATATTTTCTTATAGAAAGAAATTTTTCTTGAAATACATCAAAAATCAATCTCAAGTATTTTTAAAATGATATAGATTTCGATTATTTTTCTTCAGATACGTGTGTTTGTTACGTTTGCATTCCACACAAACATTATCATATTCTATTTTATTTTGTGAAAATATTAATGAGACCGGTTTATAAATTAGACACAAAACCAGTAATTTCTGGGGAGAATCGGTTAGTCGATACTTGTCTGCTACTATAATTTATTGACACCGAAAGGATGAAAGACAAAGTTTACCTCGGTGAGATTTGAACTCACAACCTAAAGAATTGGAGGAAATACAGAAAGCCAGCTGTCTGACATTATAACGAATCCGTCAGGTTTCCAGCCTTGGTAGTAACTATACTTTCTAATATAAGCGCATGACAACTTTTCTGGATGGGCTACGATCGACTGGACCCCTGGAACATTTTAATGGTACTTCTTCATCATTACCATCTTTTTTCCTGCTATCCTCGATGGATAGTAATGATGAGATTCTCTCACAAAGCTAAAGAAACATTATTCAGTGCCGCAGACTATTTAGATCTGCACTGTACAAATTCATCATCACCCCAGCAATGGTTCTTGTAGTTACATGACCAGAAACAGTCAATAGACATTAGTACTTGACTGAGAATTACATAATCGATCTTAATGTATGCCCAACGTATCTTTTTGAAGAACGTTAACGATTTTGTGGTTTGGTTGTTTATATCTTATGGATATTGCAAATCATTTCCTCTTATAGATTATATTTAATCTAATAATTCTGGTAAATATATTAACAATTTTCAAATTTTAGTCACAAACGATCTTCATCCATCCAACTTCTCCGCCTACTATTCCTAAGAGGGTTTTAGGGGTAGAACCCTCAGGCGCCCGCTCCAAAGAGCAACAGTCATTATAATTTCTAACTGGATTCCCAGACGCGACCGATTGAGACTATAGATTTTATCCAGCCAACTCGTTCTTGATCTATCCCAAAGTCTCCTGACGGTTGACTCAGCTTGAAGAATCCACATTGCGATTCTTTCCTTCCCGTGGCATTCTACTTACATCTCCGGAATACCGGAGGTGTAACCGCTCGATGCAAAATAGCGACTTGACCTGGAGAGATTCCTTGATCTCCGATCTCCGATCTACGCACCTTATCGAATAGCGTTACTCCGGAAATCCTTCGGAAGAACCCTACATCGGCCGCTTCAATCTGTGTGTGTTTTGAGCCTTAAGATTCTCAAGACACAAACCTGAATATTTCTGGATGCATATAACAGTTTAGATAATAAATAAAGCATACTTTCTGATATCTTCAAATTATTTGCATTATTTCTGAAAATATCTCTTAAAATCGACAATATTTTATGTAACAAACCAAACAGTAAAATATCTTCCCTTTATCAGAGGCAAATATTGAATATTAGATTAACCATACAACCCAATATTCTTCAACTTTTGGCATTGAAGTCGCTTCCCTGACAGGAATATTAGAATGTCTTTCGTTAAATATAGAACATACCATACTTGTCTCGTAGTTTCTATTATGTAATGCACGCACACACACACACACACACTCACACGTCTGTG
>NC_068985.1:98878712-98879072 GCF_001194135.2 Octopus bimaculoides | reverse complement strand
ATATATATAGTTACACACATACACATATACATATACGTATATGTATATAGGTAATGTTATATAAATTTGCATGCCCTGTTTATTTAATCTTATTAGTTTCTCATATTTTGTTTTACAATTTGCAGTGTTTTTCTTTTGACTGGGTATATGGTGACTCTGATGTAATTACGATCTATAGAGCACTGTATATAGCCTTAGAAACATGTTTTATTGCTAACAAACTCTCGGTTTTGTAATAAAATCAAACAACCAAGGTGATTAATGTAACTTATTGTTGCATAATCTTACTTTATGGATTTTCGTGATATATATACATATATATATGTGTGTATATATATATATATATATATATATATATAT
>NC_068985.1:98873878-98874808 GCF_001194135.2 Octopus bimaculoides | reverse complement strand
TCTAAAACGTATAGAGAAAAAGACGAAAGTAGAAAAAGAAACTGTTTTGATCAAAATTCTACAATAGATCACAGTGAGAGATAAACATTTTTATCTAACGGGCACGATATAAAACATGCTTGTTAATTTAGTTTTTTACGTTTTTGTTTTTTTTCTTTCTGTGGTGAGGGGGGTATCTTTTTGGTGTATGTTTTTTTTTTGTTTTTTTTTTCCTGTTTTTTTTTGTGTGCATATTCATCTAATAAATGAGAAAAATCAACTTCTCATTTAAGAAACTGTGATTAAATTCGATCAGCCAAAGAATGACTATGGCTGGGTAGTAGACAATAATTACGTGATAACTAAATGGCGGACTAAACATAAACATAAATTCATACACATTCACACACACACATACGAATACACATACGAATACACACACATACACACACACACATGCGCATACGGAGATTTTTCTTTTTGTTTGTTTGTTTAGCAGAGGAAACAAAAATGCTGTATTGTTATATATTTAGATCTTTATTCGTTGGTTCTTGTGTATTACACGAAAGTATGTGGCAGAGATGAGGCACTCTGTCGTCGTATTTGATGTTTTGATATTTAGCTTTATATCTTCGTGTTCTTAGTTCAAACCCAGTCGAATCTCACTTGACCTGTTTTTTTTTTTTTCTTGCACGCAGATAAAATATTATCGATTAAGACGTTTTATAGCATCTGACTTTTGTCTTTTACTTTTTTCAGTCATTGAACTGCGGCGATGCTGGAGTGCCACCATCAATGGTTTAGACGAACACATCAATCGCAGTACTTCTTTTAGAGTATGGTACATATTATATCGGACTTTTCGCCAAAGCGCTAAGTTGTGTGAACGTAAACAAACCAACACCGTTTCCAAGTGGTGCAGGGGACAAACAAAAACACAGACACGCACAC
>NC_068985.1:98870236-98873238 GCF_001194135.2 Octopus bimaculoides | reverse complement strand
AAGACATGATAAATTGAAATTGTAAAGTAAGAGGTTTATAGCCTCAAATTGTAAATTTATGTATAAATTTATAAAAAAACAATGATTTAGAGAAGCAGAGTTCGGCGGGCGGCTCCTGTCTTCTCCCATTCACACCATCTTACTCATCATTCATCTCATCCCATTAATGTGTTTGTCCAGCCTGTAAGTACTCCTCTGTGTACTGCCTTTATGGCAAATTCAATGAAATGAAATAAAGTAGCTTGCTTACCAACCACATGGTTCCGGGTTCAGTCCCACTGTGTGGCATCTTGGGCAAGCGTCTTGTACTATGGCCTCGGGCCGACCAAAGCCTTGTGAGTGGATTTGGTAGACGGAAACTGAAAGAAGCCCGTATATATATATATATATGTACAGTGTATATGTTTCTGTGTTTGTGTTTGTTCCCTCAACATCGCTTGACAACCGATGCTGGTGTGCTTACGTCCCCGTAACATAGCGGTTCGGCAAAAGAGAACGATAGAATAAGTACTAGGCTTACAAAGAATATGTCCTGGGGTCGATTTGCTCGACTAAAGGCGGTGCTTCAGCATAGCCGCAGTCAAATGACTGAAACAAGTGAAAGAGTATACTTACAAATTTATTGACTCTGTTGTGAATGAATTGGAAATAGTCAATTACCCGGTTGAGTTCTTAATCCCGCTGCAGCCGCCAGGAGCTCCTCCTCGTTGCCTTCCGTTGAAAATAGGCGTTCCAATCATGCTTCTGCGCAACCTTTCTCAATCAAAGCTGTGCAACGGCACAAGACTTATTATCAAGAAATTAATGAGGAAGGTCATAGAGGCCACAATAATTTCTGGTTGTAGAAAAAGCTGAAGTTGTTTTTATTTCTCGCTTACTTTTAATACCTTCCAATATGCCTTTCGAGTTCAAATGACATCGGTTTCCAATGCGCTTGTCTTTTACGATATCCATTAAGTCCCAAGGTCAGATTTTGAAAGTTACAGCTTTGCAATTAGGTCAGTTTCTCACACGAGGATATTATATGTTGGGACATCCAGAGTGGATAGCAAGAACAACCTTTTCATTTTTGCCCCTTCTGATAAAACCCGAAACATTGTCTATACGGAAGTTTTTTTACCATGGGATCAACAAACTAAAATTTGCAGAGTGATTAATAACTTTGAATTGCTTTTTTCAACGTCACACTAAAAGCTATTTGTATTTTTGTTTGTTGTAATACTTAAGTTCAATAAATTATAGTACATATGTTTTCAGTTTCTCCGAACATTTATTTAGTTATCTTGTACTAGACAGAAGCCAAAATCTGTGCGATGTTTGCTTCATTTATCGACTGAAATACTATAGATCATAAACCAGGAGGTTATATGCCCCCATGATAATATTGGCCAGAAGAAAACAACTCTAACGTCTACATGAAAGTTAACAACCATTTCTTATATATGTTCAATACAATCTAAGTGAATAACTTTCAATATTCGTAGTACAATTTTTGCAGTGCGTTAAGGATGGATGTGTTTTCGCTAGGAGAGATCCTCGGCGATGTCGCCTAAAATTAGGAGCCATTGCGGAGGCCTCCACTCATGCTTGAGAGGATGCGGTGCGTTGGTGCTTCCGTGCAACTCCGTTTGATAGTTTGTGTATTGTACAATTATTGTATGAATATTTTGTCGGGAAAATTCGCATGTTTCTACATTTTCTCTGAAGAATACCTGGGACGATTCGAGTTCATTGACGAAATGCTGATAGAATTACACCACCTGTACATTGTACAACGTAGTAACGATCGTTATTACAGTAATAATGATTCTTGATAACTACATTCTACTGTTGAATGTGTTCCTTCTTATTACATTCCACGAATTGAATCATGTTTGTATTGGGTCCAAATAGTGTGTGTGTGTGTGTGTGTATGTGTGTGTTCGTGTTGTGTGTGTATGTGTGTATGTATGTATGAATGTATGTATCTGTGTGTGTGTGAGTCAGTTTCTTTTTTCCTCCCTCACACAAATATTTTTTCTCTCTCTTCCTCACCCATTCTCTTCTCTATTTATCCGGTCCATTTTCTTTCTAATACATTTTTCGTTTTCTCTTTCACCTCACTTTCGGCACACCCACTGCTTTCTCCTCCCATATTTCCATTATATAAGAGAAAGACAGAGACCAGAAAAACAAAAATGAGCACACGTGACTTGGCCTTTTGCAATATTGATATTTATCTCTGCTTACATTTCCCTTTTACTCCTTTCTTCGTTTTCTTATCCTAATCTCTCTCTTCACTCTGTCTTTCTTTGTCTTTCTCTCTAACTCTATCTCCTTATCCCTATCTTTTTCAATCTAATAATTTCTTTTTTTTCTGCCTTCAACCTTCTCTTCCTTCATTCTGTTTATCATTTATTCTACCACTCCTCTCTTTTCCTCTCCTCTTCTTCACCTCCTCCCTCTTTCTATATTTGTTCTCTATCTGTGTTTGCCTTCTACATTTTTGCCCACCATCTGCTTCATGCTTTTTTTTCTGTCCTTTTCTTCTCTTCCTCCTCTATCTTTCTTCATCTCTTTCTTCCTATATTCATACTTTACCAATCCACATCTTTCTATTGCCGTTTAATATTTTGTTTCTCATAAATTATTCTGCGGCTTTATTACACTTTTTCACAACAGTTTCCGTCATTTCTTGTCAATATATGTTCAGTTTACATCCTGATTTTTTATGCCTTATAGCAAAACATATATATGTAAAAGAGCGTGTGAGAATGTATGCGTGTGAGAATGTATGCGTGTATATATATGTGTGCGCACATATTTGTACGTTTATAGGTACGCAACTTTGCTCAAGTACGTATACAAATACATAAGCATATATTCATACATACATACTTACTTACATATATATGTGCATATTTTAATACATATATATATGTGTGCGCACATATTTGTACGTTTATAGGTACGCAACTTTGCTCAAGTACGTATACAAATACATAAGCATATATTCATACATA
>NC_068985.1:98869123-98869840 GCF_001194135.2 Octopus bimaculoides | reverse complement strand
ATATATATATATATATACAGATATAGTTATGTTCATATACACTTGTATTTACAAACATTTTTATGTAGTTACTTATACAGAAATACACATAAATGTTTTATTAAGAGTATATGTATGTACGCATGTGTATATATACAGACACTCAACTATATACGCACACACAAACATATATATGTATAAAGATATATTTATGGCTTTACAAGTAAACATATCGATACATATATACGCATCTATATGCATACATATATATATGTGTGTGTGCGTATATATATGTATGTATCTATGTATATACATATATGTATGTATATATATATGCATATATATATTTAAATATATATATATGCATATATATATAAAGATATATATATATATACGTACATACGTATATACATATATACACACATATATACGCATATGTGTTTGTGTGTGAATGTGTGAGTATGTCTGTCTATATGCATACATTTTCCAAGACTTCGTTTAGATAACAATAACCGGCTAATAGCTTTTAGCTGATGATATAACATTACCCTGAGAGTGTTTGTATCCAACTAATTTCGATAATATTATCCATGATTATAATATCGGACTTCCGGTGTGTATATGTATATTGATATGTGTATGTCTATATTTATATGCGTGTATATGCGTGTATGTGTGTGTGTGTCTCTTTCTCTCTATGTGTGCCTATGTATATGTATGTGTGTGTATTTAAATGTT
>NC_068985.1:98868256-98869113 GCF_001194135.2 Octopus bimaculoides | reverse complement strand
TGTATGTATGCGTGTATGAGTATGTGCATTTTTGTATGTAGGTACGTATGAATGTGTTAATGTGTGAGTGTATATTTACGTAAACAATTGTAAGTAACTGGAGTTATAAGTATCATACAAAAAATATTTTCTTCCAAGTATGTATATGACATTTTATGTGTATATATGTCTATGGCGCCGGGGAGGAATATGCGGGTTTTTGTTGTATATCTATGCATGTGTGTGTGTGTGTGTGTGTGTGTGTGTGTCTGTGTATGTGTGTGTGCGTGTGTGTGTGTATGTGTGTGTGCGTGTGTGTGCGTGTGCATGTGTGTGTGTGTGTGAGTACGTCGTATCGCACTTTAAAAGAATTTCTATGTATTCTTTCCCTGTTTTATCGCCTTCTGAATTGCAATCCAACCCACTTATCTGTTGTGTCATATTTCATTTATTTTTAAATTTCTTCTTCTTTTGCATCGCATCGCTGTCGTCATCATCATCATCATCATCATCATCATCATCATCATCATCATCATCATCGCCATAATCCTCATCAGCATCATCATCCTCATCATCTCCATCATCACCATCATCACAATCATCATCAACTTCATCATCAGCTACATCATTTTCGTCATCTTTTGTTGTTTTTATTGCTCTTCTTCTTCTTCTTCTTCTTCTTCTTCTTCTTCTTCTTCTTCTTCTTCTGCTTCTTCTTCTGCTGCTGCTGCTGCCGCTGCTGCTACAGCTACAGCTAATGCCGATGCTGATAGCTGAAAATAGAGTGGTGTAGTTGAAGATGAGAAAAAGAACAACAACAATAACAACAACAATAAAAAAAAACAAGAGCAAAAACAAGAACAATAACAACTACAATA
>NC_068985.1:98866525-98867919 GCF_001194135.2 Octopus bimaculoides | reverse complement strand
ATATATATATATGCTTTTACACATATTTGTGTATGTGTGCTTGTGTCTGTGTCTGTGTGTGTGTAAGTATGTTTGTATGTATGTACGTGTGTGATGTATGTTTATATGTATGTATGTATGTATGTATGTATGAAACATTGCTATCACCACAAACTAACGATTATCCTAACATTAAATGCAATATTATCAGAAATGTTTCACTGGCCTTTGCCCTGAATAGTGTAGCTGATATATTCATATCAAATATACAAATATTATCAGTAGTTAACTACTCAATAAACTCTTGTTTACGTCAGATTCCAGCATAATCAATTTTTAAATGTCGCACATAAACGAAGCGTACGATAGCATCGCACACACAGCTTACATGCGTATATGTTATTCAGTTTTAATGTGAACGGAACAGAAAGATTGCGAGCGAAAAGAGAGAAATCGAGGAAGCGGGAGAGCCGTGACAGAAAGAGATGGAGAACAATGTAAAACTATAACACTAATCGCTGTTTCGTCGCTAGTTTTCTCCTTGTTTTTAGCTGCTTCGAACCAAATCAGTTATATAGTGGCCAGCAGGAGGTGAGAAGAATTAAATTGAGCAGAATAGAGCCAATAATGGAAGAGGAAGTCACGATTCTTTAGCCCAGAGATTCGACATGGAATCCATTAATCCATTGTACCTCCTTAGGAATGTGTTAACAGATAATATGGTTGAATTTTTCACTCTGCACCGCTAAGTGCACTTCTGTGTACTTGAAGTGTGTGCATTATTTCTTTTGTGGAACGAGAAAATTTTCTGTTATTAATATTTGCAATTTGTTCATGTAATGAGTCCACTTCCGCTGCTTTATAACGGTTGGCAAAATCGTTGAAACGTTGGACGTAAAGCTTTGCGGTATTTTCTCCGGCTCTTTATGTTCTCGGTTCAAATCCAGCTCAAGCCAACTTCACTTTTCATCTTTCCGAAGTCGATAGAATTAAGTACCAGAGCACTATTGGGATCGATTCAATCGACTGTTTTACCTCTCGAAAACGTACTGGCCTTGTGCCTAAATCAGAATAACTAGAATAATCGTTAGCACGCTGGACAAATTACTTAGCAGTGTT
This sequence comes from Octopus bimaculoides, assembly GCF_001194135.2. Taxonomy (NCBI): domain Eukaryota; kingdom Metazoa; phylum Mollusca; class Cephalopoda; order Octopoda; family Octopodidae; genus Octopus; species Octopus bimaculoides. The sequence goes on along the minus strand of NC_068985.1, from coordinate 98,866,821 downwards.
TCGTCCGTCCTTACGTTCTGAGTTCAAATTCAGCCGAGGTCGACTTTACTTTTCATCCTTTCTGGGTCGATAAAATAAGTACCAGTTGACTACTGGGATCAATGTAATCAACCTAAACCCCATCCACGAAATTGCTGGCCTTGTGCCAAAATCTAAAACTATCATTATTATTATTATTATTATTATTATTATTATTATTATTATTATTATTATTATTATTATTATTACTAAGGTGCTGAGCTGGCAGAACCGTTAGCGCGGAGGGCGAAATGCTTAGCGGTATTTCGTCTGCCATA
>NC_068985.1:98865360-98866515 GCF_001194135.2 Octopus bimaculoides | reverse complement strand
GACTTAATCCCTTTGTCTAAACAAAAAGGTTTCTGGCAAATAACCATTTGTGATATTTTCACGTGTTAAGGCGGCGAGCTGGCAGAAACGTTAGCACGCCGAGCGAAATGCTTAGCGGTATTTCGTCTGCCGTTACGTTCTGAGTTCAAATTCCGCCGAGGTCGACTTTGCCTTTCATCCTTTCGGGGTCGATAAATTAAGTACCAGTTACGCACTGGGGTCGATGTAACCGACTTAATCCCTTTGTCTATCCTTGTTTGTCCCCTCTATGGTTTAGCCCCTTGTGGACAATAAAGAAATAAGAATGGTTAGCATTTCAACCAAAATGCTTAGCGGCATTTCGTCAGTTTTTACATTCTGAGTTCAGTTCCGCCATGGTCGACTTTGCCTTTTATCCTTTCGGGTCGATGAAATAAGTACCAGTTAAGCACTGGGGCCAAGGTAATCGACTAGCCGCCTCCCCCAAAAATGTCAGGCTTGTGCCTATAATACAAAGGATTATTATTATTATTATCATTTTAAGGCGGTGAGCTGGTAGAATCATTAGCGTGTCGGATTTACTCCCTCCTTCGAAATTGCTGGCTTCGTGCCAAAATTTGAAATCAATATTTCCACGCGTTGCAAGATGGTAGCCGCAGGAATGGTAAGGACAGGTTCTTTCCCTAATAGTTGCAACAGTGCCATAACCAAACACAACTAGAAAATATTTTCAAAGATGAAAAAAAAAAACAAAGATGCATCAAATATACTGATGGAGCACCGAGCTTGAACGCTTACACTTTTAGAACAGAGAACACAAAAAATGATTGAGTTGGAAACATTAACTTTCATGAGGAAAAAAACAATTCAAACACAATAGCAACAACAACAATAACAACAAAAGCAGCAACATAAAGGGAACATTTGTTATTTTTTTTATTTCTTTGCAATGTCTTTCTTACTAATTCACTTAGCTTCTAATCGAGAATATTATATCTATAACGTTTTGTTGTGGTAGCTTGCGTATTAATAATATTACCGTGCTTTTGACATTTGTTTCGTCTTTTGTTTTAAGTATTAATCTTGCGTGTCTATAATATTCCTTCCTAATTTGTTTCTTTGTTTATTTTGTGCACCTTGTAGTTTGTCTAGTTTATTGATTGCTAAGTATGTGTA
>NC_068985.1:98862186-98865329 GCF_001194135.2 Octopus bimaculoides | reverse complement strand
AGGAAATAAGAGATAGCAACTTTTCGGATAGTTTATCTTTTGTCATGATAGAGAAGTGAAGAAATACGCGCATGTGTTTATAATAGCAGAGAAAATAATGGTGAAATGGAAGTGGTTTCTGGTAGAGAGGAGTGCGTTTATTAGTGGTTATGTGATGAGGGAATTAAGAAAAGAATAATTTGTAAGTATATGCAAATGAAAGTAAAAGTGGAGAGTATGTTTGAGGGTGAGTGGAGAAAATGGAAATATTTGTGTGTAAATATAATATTTATTTCTTTATTGACCACAGGGGGCTAAACTCAGAGGGGACAAACACGGACAGACAAAGGGATTAAATTGATTACATCGACCCCAGTGCGTAACTGGTACTTATTTAATCGACCCCCAAAAGGATCAAAGGCAAAATCGACATTTGAACTCAGAACGTAACGGCAGACGAAATACCGCTAAGCATTTCACTCGGCGTGCTAACCATTCTGCTTGCTTGAGGCCCAGTGTAAATATAATAGTGACCCTTGGGTTAACCCTTATAATTACATTCCACCTGAGATCGCTCCTAGTTCTATAATAAAACTTTCTCTTTCAAAGTGATCTAAACTGAAACCTTCCATGAAAATCTTCTGCTAATTTTTGTTCCAAACACTAGCTTAATAATGACAAACATATTTCATTAAATTCTTCATTATTTTAAGAATTAATTTAAATAAAGGTAATGTATTTCAATAGAAATATTAGTTTCAAATTTGGGCACAAGGCCCGCAGTTTCAGGGGAGGACTAAGCCGATTAAATCGACACCAGTAATCAACTGGCATTTATTTAATAAACCCCAAAACGATAAAAGGTAAAGTCTACCCCGGTGGCATTTGAAACCAGAACGTAGTGACGATCGAAATGCCGCTAAGCATTTTTTTTTCCTGGCGTGCTAATAATTCTGTCGGTTTGCTATCTTCTATTTCAATTGAAATACTTTAACAAAAGGGTTAAGATGAGCCTCCCTCGTTGAGTCATTCAGTTGTTTTTCTAGATTTAGTCTTCAGTTACTTTTTGCGAGTATTTACGCATGACTTATATTAAACCTAAGTTTGAAAAATCAAATTTCAGCGTTTTCTAGTTTAGTGAGTTCATTACTTATCTGAACTGCTTCTAGGTTATTTATTTCTTCCCACTATTGTTCTTCCGTTTCTGCTTATTTAGATCATTCTCATCCATAATAAAGCAGTCACTAACCATTTTTTTTTTTACCTCTAAAAATCTTCTGGTACTCTTGTTGTTTGGATAACAAATTATTTTTTACATCGTTGTTGATAAAATTGCTTGAGATTGGAAACATTCTTTCCCGTTTTGATGTTTTTTTTTTAAAAAACCGTAGATTCTTTGTAACTTATTATTGACGCATTCGGAGTCCCTTTGGGGTCGCTTTGTTTCATATTCAAATCCCACCGAAGTTAGCTTTGCCTTTCATCTTTTCTAAGACTCTAAACCAAGGTACAAGTCAAGTAATTACTGGAGACGATTAAATCGGCAATTACCTTCGCCCAAACAGAGCGGTGAGCTGACAGAAACGTTAGCATTCCGGGCGAAATGCTTAGCAGTATTTCGTCTGTCTTTACGTTCTAAGTTCAAATTCCGCCGAAGTCGACTTTGCCTTTCATCCTTCCGAGGTCGATAAATTAAGTACTAGTTGCGTCGACTGGGGTCGATCTAATTGACTGGCCCCTTCCCCCAAAATGTCTCCTCCCATCCCCGCCGTTGCTTGACGACTAATGACGGTGTATTTATGTCCCCGTAACCTAGCAGGGACATAAACATTAGGCTTACAAAGAATTAGTCCTGGGGTCGATTTCTTCGACTAAAACCCTTTAAAGCGGGGCTCCAGCATGGTTGCAGTCAACTGACTGAAACAAGTAAAAGAATAAATAGACAGGCAGACAGACAGACAGCGTGTGTCTATGTATTAAGTATGCATAATTATACATGTGTGTGTGTGTGTGTATGTATGCATGTATGAGAGTTCGCGGAATAAATGCCTTCCAAACTGCACTCGCAATTTACTGGTCATCAGGATTTCTTTGTTGGAAGACAGTAACGTAATGTGCTTTACGGCGCGATCGAACGCAGAACTATGTGACTGCCAAACAAACTTCCGTAACCACACGACTATTTCTGTATAGAAACGACAGGCATCTCCGGTTCTTTTCGACTATCATGTTCTTATAAGCTTTGATATGCTTACGAAATTGTTTTTTTAATTTTAAAAACACTTACTGTACGAAGAAGAATGCAGAACTCACGAAGCGGGGAAAATGTGTGTCCCCAGATTTTAAAATATTTCAATGGAAAGACAGAATAAATCACCTCAACACATTATTCCAATTTTCCTAAAATCTCATTTAGAATATTGCAGCCTACTTCTGTCACCCAATATCACCAAAAACATCAATAAAAACTGAAACCCTAAATAGATCAGTTCGGAAAATAAATGGTTTATATTGCCTGTGTATATACATTTGTATATATGCATATGTGTATTATGTACGTACGTATTACGTACCCATGTATTTATTATATACATATATACATATATATATGTATGTATGTGTATGTGTGTATGTGTATGTGTGTGTGTGTGTATGAGCGTAAATGACACATGTAAGAGTAAAACAACAGACATAAAGAAGAGATAGTAAGGAAAAGAAAGAATAGCTGAGACGTAAGAACAGATATGCAAAACCAATGAGAGAGAGAGAGGGGGAGATGGTGCGCGTGCATGTGAGTGCGTGTGTGCAGGCACATGAATATGTTGTGTGTGTATGTGTGTGTGCATGTGATTATGTGTGTGTGTGTGAGAGAGAGAGAGAGAGAGAGAGAGAGAAATAGAGAGAAAGAGAGAGAGAGTGTGTGAATGAATGTGAGTAAGTCAAAGTATAAATGAAAAAAAGAGAAAAATACAGGAAGCTGAGAATAGAAATGTATGACAATTGCATGTGTGATACATGTCTTTACGACAGCTTTGTATACAACGTATGTGTGTACATATATATATATATATATGTGTGTGTGTGTGTGTGTGTGTGTGTATGTGTGTGTGTGTGTGTTTGTGTGTGTACATATATATATATATATGTGTGTGTGTGTGTGTGTG
>NC_068985.1:98861344-98862176 GCF_001194135.2 Octopus bimaculoides | reverse complement strand
GTGTGTGTGTGTGTGTGTGTGTGTGTGCGAGCATGTGTGTGTGTATGTGTGTGTCAAATGAAAGACGGAAGATGGAATATACAAGAATTTATTAATCACGACAATTGTTTCGACACATCTAGCATCGATTAATTATATATATATTGAGAGAAAGAGAGAGGGGAGTAGTGGTAGAGAGAAAGAGATCCAATATAGGTAAAAATCAAAAAAAATATTCCGTCCAGTGAGAGATAAAAATGAATTTAATGCACATTACGAAAGAGCTACAAATAGTTTCATGTTTTTATGTTACATTAATTAGGCATAATTATAGAATACGCCATGTCTCGCCAACCAGTCTTTCGGGCTTTGTTTCTGCGTCATATATATTTTAAAAACAAGGGCGTTAGGCAATAAGAAAAGAAAAATGAGAAGGAAATCGTGAAGAACCTTCACGCAAAAAAATGAAATGAAAAGAAAAAAACGAAAACAAGGAAACCAAGACTTCGTCCTCCTTCATTGCAGAAAGCACAGTTAATGTAGCTCGTACAGAACAATATGACTGAAAATATGTCAAGCAGATAGACAAACAGATTCTTAGACGAGAGGCAATGAAAAGTTCCTGACTTTGGGTAAAAGAAAATACAGGAGGATCATTTAATTATACTGTTATTCAACATATTCCCCTCTCAGATTCACACACTTATTGCAGCGGTCCTTCAGTTTATCTAAGCCCTGTAGGGGGGATAAATAAATATACAAAAACTCAAAAGCTAAAGTAGTGAGATGAATTACGTACAGTGATGGGTATGTAATCATGAATTAAAATATATACTGAGACAAAAGTTGGTTA
>NC_068985.1:98858581-98861334 GCF_001194135.2 Octopus bimaculoides | reverse complement strand
TATATATATATATATATATATATATATATATATATATATATATATTTGAATAAAATAAAGAAAATATGTATATTCTTGATGACGCATGGCTCAGTGGTTAGTCTGTTGCACTCACCCTTGCGAGATAGTGAGTTCGACGCCTAAGCTGTTGCTCTGCGATTATTTCGTCATGTGACACGTTGGGCACCTGTACAGGTAATGTCAATTTGATGAAGGGAGTGTGCTTATGTGAACAGAGACATTTGAGCACCATAAACGAATCATCTGTGTGGTTGGTCAGCAAGAAATTGCATAATCCTCATACATCGTCTAACGACGGGGAAAACTGATATTTGTGTGTGTGTGTGTGGGGGGGGGTATTAGATATGCGACGCAGTGACGGAAAGTATCCAAACTAAGACCAATGCAAATAATTTTGAGAGATATTTGAACTGATCTGAAATTTCTATATTTATAGTTTCCTCGTTCGGCTTCCTGTTGGAGCAGCATTTGCCCGTATAAATACCTAGCGTTGTGCCTTAAATGTTAGATAATTATAGGTTAATGCTAGCTATAATGCTATTTAAATGCAATTCCTTGAAAATTCCTCTCAAGTCTTCTATACATCTATCAAAGATGTGGGCTTTCTTATCATATGATATTGCCATTCCTGACAATCGCGGATCAGATCTGAGTGCTTTCCTTTACATCAATACAAATAATTAGATAACCGACCTCAAGCAGTGAGAATCGGCCTTACGGGTGTCATTTCAAATCATCTCTTTCATCTCATCCACAATAGCTTCGTCGAACGCAGGGGGTGGAACTTTGAGGAGTAACAATGTGAATCATCTCTTGATTCCTAACATAAATGTGTGTGCGCGTGCGTGTGAGAGCGTGCGTGTGTGTGCGTGTATACGTATGCTTATGTCTGTAGATAGATAGATAGATAGATAGATAGATAGATACATTTCTTTTATTAGCCACACAGGGCTCAGCGAAGATGGGACAAATACAATGTAGAGCTTTTCTTTTTGGGAGGGGAAAAAAAACAGATAGATAGATAGATAGATAGATAGATAGATAGATATTGCTGTGCAAGTTAAGTTCGCCTTCGCAACTACATGGTCTCAGGTTCAAGTACCACTGCGAGCTACCCAGGGCAGCATGTATCTTTTCTGCTATAACCCCGGATCGAGCAATGCTTATACGTGAATTTGGAAAATGGAAACTGTGAGCAAAACCAACGTATAAGTCTGTGTGTGTGTGTGTGTGTGTCGGATTGTTTACTTACTCGTAACTTAGCAGTCTGACATTAGCAACGGATGGAATAAGGACCAGACTTTTAAAATATATAAATAAATTCTGGGGTTGATTTCTTCGACTCAACTCTTCAAGGTGATGCTCCAGCAAGGTCGCAGTCGAATGACTGAAACAAGTTAAATAATATGAAAATAAAAGCATACATATGAATGTATAAATGTGTGTGTGTGTGTGTGTGTGTGTGTGTGTGTGTGTGTAATAAGAAGTTTGCTTCCCAACCACATGGCTCCAGGTTCACTTCCACTGCGAGGCACATTAAGCATGTGTCTTCTTTTATAGTCTCGTGTCGACCAAAGGCCTTGTGAGTATATTTGGTAAATGGAAACTGAAAGAAGCCCATCGTATATGTGTGAGTGTGTGTATGTGTGTGTGTTTGTACCAGGTGTTGGTGTGTTTACGCCACAGTAACTTAACGGTTCAGCAAAGACGACCGACGGAATAAGTACTAGACTTAGCAAAATAAATAATAGGTTCCGGGGGTCGATTCATTCGCCTAAAAATAATTGTCCAAGGCGGTGCCCCTGCATGGCCGCAGTCTAATAACTGAAACAAGTAAAATATATAAGAATACGTGTGAATGAATGAATGAATGAATAAATGAATGAACGAATGAATGAATGAATGGATGAATAGATGTGTCGGTTCACCAGTGAAGAAGAAAGAAGACGTCCAGACAAGCGGAAAACCATCAGACGAAAAGACAATCAGGGGGGAAAATAAATGTAAAGACGTAAACGAAGAGACGGACACGTTAAGTCGAGTCTGCAATAGACAGCGAAACATATCTATTACGCTTCACTCAATTTCCATTCTGTAACTAACTAATTAAATGTCCAACAAGTAACTTCTCAATTTAAAGCGCCAAAGGCGAGGGTGTATACTTCAGGTTAGGTAATTCACACCGGACTATCACTGAATACACAAATTCATGGTCGTTTGACAAAAGAAACTTGGTTTAACTAATCGCTTTCTTTTCACAACTGCTCTTGAATATATCTTCCCGGCGTCAGGCCAATAGTGTGTGTTGTGAAAATACCGACCATTTCCTAACATGAATATTAATGACCTTATTAAGATACGCCATGTCAGGCGCTAGTTACCTTTAGTCTAATCGAAGAACTAAGTATAAAAATTTATACGAAGCTAGTGAAGAGATAAGCGTTCGCCGAAACAAAGTGAAATAAAGTAAAACTTTATTTTGCTACCGCACGTTTGTGTAGTTATGTCGTTCACAGTATACACGATTCCCTTAGAGTGCTTCTACATATGTACATACACACACACTCACACACACACGCACACACACACACACACACACACATACATACAAATATATATGTATGTATATAATATGTATATAATATATATATATATATATATATTACATATATATGTATGTACATGTATATATGAATATATAGATGTAACTTTGTATATGCATACATATATAT
>NC_068985.1:98853864-98858237 GCF_001194135.2 Octopus bimaculoides | reverse complement strand
ATATATATATATATATATATATATATATATATATAATATATATGTGTGTGTGTGTGTACATACATATAAATATATATCTACAAATATGTATATATATGCATCTATCTATATGTATATATTTATATATATATATATTTATATACATACATAGGTATATATTTGCAAATTTATAAATACATGTCTTTATATACACAAACGTATATACGTACATATATACGTAGATAGATAGATAGATAGATAGATAGATAGATAGATAGATAGATAGATAGATAGATAGATAGATAGATAGATCATCATCTCTATGCAGACATTAGTATACACACAAAGGCATTAACCCACGCACATCACCATATACATAGTTATTTACGTCTATATGAAAAGACATGAGCGTATATAGGTTTATATATGAGAATGCTTTTAGGTTTGTTAGTGTTTATAAGATTGTATTTTTGGTTATATTTTTTGAATTTATCACCAACAAAGAACCACGTACAAGATTCTTTCATTGAAATTTAGACATCAATTTGGTAGTCATGTATGTATATATGTATGTATGTACGTACGCATGTAGGTATGTACGAATGTATGTGTGTCGTTGCTCAGTTTTATGTCAAGATTTCTTGCTAATGAAGGCGGCGAGCTGGCAGAAACGTTAGCACGCCGGGCGAAATGCTTAGCGGTATTTCGTCTGCCGTTACGTTCTGAGTTCAAATTCCGCCGAGGTCGACTTTGCCTTTCATCCTTTCGGGGTCGATAAATTAAGTACCAGTTACGTACTGGGGTCGATGTAATCGACTTAATCCTTTCGTCTGTCCTTGTTTCTCCCCTCTATGTTTAGCCCCTTGTGGACAATAAAGAAATAAGAAACGTTAGTACACCGGGCGAAATGCTTAACAATATTACGTCGGTCTTTAGGTTCTGAGTTCAAATTCCGCCGAGGTAGACTTTGCCTTTCATCATTTTGGGGTTAATAAATTAAGTACCAGTTGCGTGCTGGGGTCCATCTAATCGACTGGTCCCCTGACCCAAAATTTTGGGCCTTGTGCCATGAGTAGAAAAGAATATGTCTAACGACTAAGGCGGCGAGCTAGCAGATACGTTAGCACGCCAGGCGAAATGCGTAGCGGTATTTCGTCTGAGTTCAAATTCCACCGCGGTCGACTTTGCCTTTCATCCTTTCGGGGGTCGATAAATTAAGTACCAGTTACGCACTGCGGTCGATGTAATCGACTTAATCCCTTTGTCTGTCCTTGTTTGTCCCCCTCTATGTTTAGCCCCTTGTGGGCAATAAAGAAATAAGAAACGTTAGCATTCCGCTTAGAGGTATTTCGTCTGCGGTTATGTTCTGAGTTCAAATTCCGCCGAGGTTGACTTTGCCTTTCATCTATTCAGGGTCGATAAAAAAGTACCAGTTGCGCACTGAGGTCTACTAAATACAAGCGCCAACCTCTTAACGAGCGTCTTTGCAAAAGACTTCAACCTTCTGTTTACCAGAGCTATGGATGTGAAGTTCTTTGTTTCTTCTGTATCGTTTAAGATCCATTCTCACTCAACAGCTCACCCAAAAGGGAATGCTTCCAGTTTGCTTGTATGGCAGAAAAACCTGTGACGACGAGTTGTCATTCGCAGTGGCTCAAAATACCTACCTCTTCGTCACTTAAAATCGGTTTTTCGCAGGCTCACTACATCTTTAGTCAACTATCACTGAAGTCCACTGTCTCCAGTCGGTTGTTCCTTTCAAAACGTTCGGCAATAACTGCTAGGATATTGCAAATACGTGTAATCTGATAGAATGCACACGTTGTAAAACTACAGAAGAATTGTGGTTTTAGTGCCACGCTGCAATTCTGTCATTCAGATCCGTCAAACTTTCGTGCAATCGCGTTTCAGTGCATCCACCCCAGATCGATCAATACATCTTTCGTGTTCCAAGCCGAAGAAATGGCCGGTAATTATTTTTGTTGCTAGCATGTAACTTGTGATACCTCTTCTTGAGCATCTTCTAATCGATTAAGAGGAGAAACCATCCTCAAAAGAAAAACAGTACATCAGTAGCGTGTGACAGTTTCTCCACAAACTTGGCAAGAAAATTATACAAGTTCCTGACGAGAAACAACAGGAAGAGTTTGGAATTTACAGAGAAAATTGTGAAAATCACATGATGATCAAAGCAAATAATAATAATAATTCTTTCTACAATAAGCACAAGGCTAAAATTGTAGGGGGTCGATTACATGGACCCAGTGCGAAACAGCTACTCATTTCATCGACCACAAAAGAATGAAAAGCAAAGTCGACCTCAGAACGTTGAGTGAGAAGAAATACCGCCATTTTTCTGACACCCAAACGCTTCTTCCAGCTCGCTTCTTTAATAATAGCAATAATAATAGTATAAAAGTTATAATAATAGTACTGATAGCAATAATAATATTATTCTTACGAATAACAAGACAATAACTATGTAAATATTCTAGATATTATCAGTTAGCGCTACCATATTTTTTTAGTGACAGAAAATCTGGCCTCTGCCACTGGAATTCTGCAATATATTCCATTGCAATTGTGAAAGAAGTCGATGATTTATGTATCAACAGCTTGCTAAAGTACTTACAAGCTGAAATAACTCCTATAAACTATAGCCATACGTTTAAGAGACGCTCTTTTAAACACCAACATCGATTAAGGCACGCTATTAGCAATGTACAAAAAGAAATAATAAATCTTATTATCATACCCAATTCTATTACCCAGTTAAACAATTTCCAATTTGCTTGTATACTCACAACAAAAGACAATGTGGGATTAAATAAACATTATATCGTTACAAAAGACAGACAGTATCAACATAGAAAAGTGACTAAGAAAAGAAAATTAAAATATAATATATTTTATGCTTCGAGCGGTGGCCATCTTGAGAATCTTCTCAGCATAATCAAATAGGGTTGTCTATGTTTGTGCTTGCTAGTTTATTTAATTTTCAAAGTCTATTATTGTGGTTGATGCTGTTGCTGCTGATGCTGCTGCTGTATCTGTTGTTGTTGTTGTTTCTGTTTTCATGCCACACAATTTAGGCGGGGGGATGTTATTTTTCATTTCGCCGGTGCTACTACCATAGTGACATATACCTCTTCCTATTCCTATTTTTTTATAATGTAAATAAAGTCACAAATGACCGTATGTTCGAACACTACAGACTCAAAGAAAATAGCTAGGTCAAGTCTTTTTTCATGTCGACAAAAATGGGGTGGAAGTTAAATAATCCAAAATCCCCTCATCTCAAAAGTCCAGAATGAAAATTGTAAAACTAAAGCATTTTTCGTCAGTTAATCCATAAAAAAATAACATTCTAACTGGAAATTTGTAAACGCATGCGCCCATGGAGAACACTCACTCCGTCGGTTTCGACGACGAGGGTTCCAGTTGATCCGATCAACGGAACAGCCTGCTCGGGAAATTAACGTGCAAGTGACTGAGCACTCCACAGACACGTGTACCTTAAACGTAGTTCTCGGGGAGATTCAGTGTGACAAGGCTGGCCCTTTGAAATACAGGTACAACAGAAATATAACTCTTTCGCCTCAACTTTCTCTCGCTCTTTCTTCCTGTTTCTTGAGTAAGCTGCGATGGACTGGCGTCCCGTCCAGCTGGGGGAAACACATACGCCATGGAAACCGGGAAACCGGGCCCATGAGCCTGGCTAGGCTTGAAAAGGGCGAAAGAAAAAGAAAAAGAAAAAAGATATAGATATATTCGATTTATTCGTGATCAGAGGCGTTCGTAAACTTAGGTAATACTGTATTAAATGAATATGAGAAAGACAGGAGATAAAGCATAATTTATTCGTGATCAGAGTTGTTCGAAAACCGGGGTTCTACTGTAATTACTTATTGAAAGCAAGCCCAGCATACAAGGATCAGAATCGGGTCTCTAGACCGGTGTAGCCCCTGGCCAACTGTCAAAGGTGCTCATGTCCTACGACGGAACTGACCACGCAACCATGCTTTCTAAAGATTTGCCAAACACAGACGTAAATACCTTTTTGTCTACGCGATTGAATAGACAAATAAATAATAGCGAGACAGACACTGAGAATAAATTACACGAATGGATGTCGTAAAAAACAAAGTGCTGACACAATAATTATATTGGCTAAAAAATTTGTTGTTTTGTGGTTGTTCTGTTTGTTTTAGTGTTTGTGTTGTTGTTCTTTTTTTTTATTTATGTAACAAAAAAATATATTTTTAAATGGCGTCATATTTTGTTCTTTAGTTCTTTATTATTTATTAATGTGTTTCAACGTAATGTATGTAAAAAGAATGCCAGACAGGGGTACGGGAAGAGTAGACCATGCAAATACGAAAAAGAGCTGTTGT
>NC_068985.1:98852030-98853160 GCF_001194135.2 Octopus bimaculoides | reverse complement strand
TATATACATACATATATATACATATATGTTAACTCGGCATTAGAAATTGCTTATAAAATTCTTATTATCACTGAAGTCATGACGAAATTATTCTTCAAACAGACAATACTAATGGGGATTTTTTTATTTTCTTATTGTCTTATTCTTTATTTCTTGTCTCTTATTTTGCAGATGGCCGGTCGCTTCACTGTTCAGAAGCAAGCTAAAATAGCAGCATGCTATGAATTGTACAAGTCCATTGTTGAGGTTCAGAGATGGTGGCGCGCATAGATAGGTAAGCATGCAACATTACGTCAGAGGACAATAAAAAGTTGCCATGCAAAGCTGATGATCACGGGCTCTGTGAACGATGCAACAAGTGGCTGTCCAGCCACACCCAGATCCGCGGAGAACATGGCAACTGTGCAGGAAATGGTTAATAACAGTCCGCAAAATTCAACACGTTAAGCAGCTCGTGAAAGTGGACTAACAAGACACACAATACGTACGGTGTTGCTTAAAGAATTGAATTTTCGTCCGTGGAAAACCCCATTACGTGCAGGAGCCAAAACCTGAAGATTGTGATCGCAGATGTCCAGAAGTCAAGAACTCCATGAAATCCAAATCTCACTTTATGTGATTTTTACCTGTGGAGTTACACAAAAGAGGAGGTATACAAGACAAAACCTCGCAAAGTGGAGGACTTGGAGACACGGATTCAGGAGGTTCTCAATGATATACCAAACGTCGTCCTTCAGAAGGTTGTTCATTCCATCCCCAGCCGTTTGAGGAAACTGGTTGATGCCGCCGGTGCTTACGTTGAAATACGTAGATTTACTTTCATTTTCCCATGTAATAAAGAACATGTATCATTTGTTTCAATATATTTGTAAAGGGAATATGGATTTTATTACCAATTTTTAATACCTATCTCCTTTTCACCCACCCTGTATGTGTCGGAAACGACGCAGTGCCGGGTGGTGCCGGGTGGTGCCGGGTGGTGCCGGGTGGTCGACACAACAAGGATATAGAATATATAGTATATATAGTTAAATGAAATGAAGTATTGATTGTCTTATTGAATAAATGAAACATTGAATATTAAATATTAAAGGACTAGAATACTTTCTTGCGTTTTTAGTCAATTACAC
>NC_068985.1:98850977-98851714 GCF_001194135.2 Octopus bimaculoides | reverse complement strand
TGTGTGTGTGTGTGTGTGTGTGTGTGTGTGTGTGTGTGTGTGTGTGTGTGTGTTTCGATCCAAGAGGGAAACCTCCGCGCTGTTGATTGACTTGCTAGAAATAGCAGCCAAATTTTCCCTTAAAGCTAGCTTTTGTCTTGAACATAAAAATGGAATTGTAAATTAGATAATGCAATAATAACGTTGCACCTGAACAAAAACAAAAGAGCCAAGAAAAGGTATAAAAGGTATAATAAACAAGACTGGCGCATATTTGAACAACCAGGTCTAACCCGAGGCAAAGCGACAATATCTATTTCTTTGTTTGTGTGTATGTATGTGTGTTTGTATGTGTGTTTGTGTCAGTCTGTGTGTGTGTGTGTGTGAGTATATGTGTGTATGTACGTATGTATGTGTGTGTGCATGTGCGCGTGTTTGTGCGTATGTGTGTGTGTGTGTATTTGTGTACTTGTGTGTGCGTGTGTGCATATGTGTATTTGTGAGTATGAATGTGCGTGCGTATGTGTGCGTGTATGTGTGTGTCTATATGTGTGTATGTGTGTGAGTATGTGTGTGTGGGTATGTGTGTGCGCGCGCGCGTGTGTGTACGTGCGTGCGCGCGCATGTGCGTGTATGTGCGTGTATGTGTGCGTGTTTGTATACGTGTGTGTTTGTATGTGTGTCTGTACGTGTGCGTGTGTATGTGTGAGTATGAATATGCGTGTGTATGTGTGCGTGTATTTGTGTGTGCGTGAGTT
>NC_068985.1:98849576-98850967 GCF_001194135.2 Octopus bimaculoides | reverse complement strand
TATGAATATGCGTGTGTATGTGTGCGTGTATTTGTGTGTGCGTGAGTTTGTGTGTGTGAGTGTGTGTGTGTGAGAGTATGTTTTATGTACGTGTGTGTATGCGTGTGTGTGTATGTGCATGCGTGCGTGTGTGTGTATGTGCGTGTGTGTATGTGCGTGTTTATGTGTACAATAAAAAAGCACAGAAACAAAAGCAAAGAAATTGGTGTATTAGGCTGTAGGGAAAAAGATGCATCAACGTTCAACATTTTAAACAAGAAGCCCTTTATCAGGATAGAAAATGAAAAGCAAAAACAAAAAGTGAAAGAGAAAAGTTGTACAAGTGTTATTGAACCAGCATTGTTGGTAACGGCGACGGCGTTGAATGACTGTTGAGCATGCGCAAAGCTAACTAGAACATGAAGTGGAATGCAATGTGTGAAGAAGAGTGGCGGAGATAATGCGTCAGTGTATATATGCAAATGTGCGAGGAGGAGAAAGGAAAGAGTAAGTGGATGACAAGATGACGAGCTTGCATGAACACAGTGGCATATATATATATATATATATATATATATATATATATATATATATATTCCGCCGGGGGCAGTTCAAATTCTGCCGAGGTCTGCTTTGCTTTTCATCCTTTCGGGGTCGTTTAAATATGTACCAGTTACGCACTGGGGTCGATGTAATCGACTTACTCCCTCCCCGCAAATTTCAGACCTTGTGCCTGTAATAGAAAGGATATATGTCTGAATGGGTATTTAGAAGGTTTATGTTGTGCAAAGGAAAGCTAGGTCAAGACTAGGTTAATAGTATATTAAGTATATAATAGTATATTAATAGTATATTAATATATTAGTATACTAATAGTATATTAAGACTAGGTTAATAGTATATAAGCTCTATTGGAAATCAATCAATTAGGTGGCATCAGTGCGATTGTACTGAAGGAGACCACAGATGGGAAAACGAAAACGATGATTGAAATTATCAGTCTGGTTTGAAATGGTGTGCAGCAAGTTTGAGATTCTCTCTGCAATTGCGCCTTTTGTCGTGCAGATACTCTCAGAAATGATCAGCTAACTTTCGGCTTGTTTCGGCTACATAACGGAGATCACAAACATGTTATTGAATGTAACACGTACGTTTAAGGTAATATATTCCGTCTCAATGTATTTTAGATACGACTATTATTAACATGCTCTAGTTACTTATGTAATGTTACTTACGTAATGAGGAACCGAGTTATACCATACAAAGAGAGGCTTCTGCACTAGGGAGTGCATTGAAGTTCATTGCTTAGTTCCAGACACACGGGGGAGTGAGGCAGGATGTGTCGAAACGATCGTTGTGGTAAATATAGTTTCCAGTATATTCTATCTTCCGTATCAATTGCTTCTAATATA
>NC_068985.1:98848234-98849473 GCF_001194135.2 Octopus bimaculoides | reverse complement strand
ATATATATATATATATATATATATATAAGCCCATATATATACATCTATGTAGATGTACATAAATATAAACACACATGCATACATATACGTACACATATATTTACTATATGTGTGGAAATCTGTGGGTCTGTTTGCTTGTAGTGTTGTTATCTAACTCCTCCTACATCGTTTATCGATTTTGATGACACGTGAGTAGAACTCATGTCTGGAAAACTAGTGACGTACTTCGATTGTTTAAAAATTTAATAATAGGGCCCTGGAAGGGATTCTTATATCTACTACATGTAATGAATATATTGTTTTTAAACGTCCAAGGGAAATAACCCATTCGCTCCTCAAAGGGATCCTTATATATAGCCAAGGGAAATAATCCATTCATGTTCCTAAATTATTTGGTACAAATCAAATTGAGTATGCGTATTTCTTACTATTTGAACTATTTCAGATATTTTCGCTATTTATCCAGTACAACGCTTAAACAAGTAAATAGTATTTTCCTAAACAATAGATCCACTTATTTCGGTTAGTGACTTATTCACGAATATTCCGGTACTAGCGCCGTTGAGGGTAATATTCTCTGCGAACGCACAAAAGCTTTTTCAGAATTATTTACTTTGAATTGTTATTATCTCATATCTGATTAGCCTCTTATTACGTAACATGCTTCACGATTTTAGTATACATACCTTAGTAGTATTTCCTCCAAAGTTCTATGTACTCTTGGAACGTATTAAAGCCCTTTTCGGGGCTACTTTATTTGAATTCCTACTATCGGCTAATTAATTTCATGTTATTATATAATTGACTTCACAATTTGGGTATTCATAATTTATTGAGAATTCCTAAAAACAAGATCGTGTGTAAGACAGTTCGGTATTCTCAATAAATGCACGAAAACCGTTTTAAGGGCTACATACTTTGTATTGTTGTTACTGGATTAGCGAAACAGTTATGAGAACAGAACCAAGGGATAAGCCCCCGTTTCCCGGGAATTATCGGGTACGTCAGCTAATACACCTGCTTGTTGTTCCTTCACCTGTCTCCGTCTTTTGTTTCCTATACATTTTACCATGGAGACGAACACCAACACCTCATGAGACAGATTTGAATAATGGATGAGAGATTTCTCTCAACATAAAACCAATGGTATTCTGACTATCTCACGAATCCTGAATATATATATATACATATATATAGATATATATATATATATAAGTATGTATGTATATATATATATAT
>NC_068985.1:98846383-98848224 GCF_001194135.2 Octopus bimaculoides | reverse complement strand
TATATATATAAGGAACATAAGACAAAATTGAAAATGCCAAAATAATTTTATCATGAAGAACATCTTAGTACCGGTTTCAGTCTTTGCTACTTTTGCAGCTTAGAAAGGGAAGGGTATGCGGTGCTATGTTGTTGTATAATTCTAGACTAGCTCAGCTCGACTATATGAGTTATCAAAAATATTCCAGTCGTAACTATCTCGAATTTTATTTCTTCAGCTACTGTATATCTAGGACAACATTATCTAGGGAGTCAAATTTTTATAAGACCGTAAGTTGTGTTTTCGAGAGAGACTAAGCAGCTCTTTCTTCCATCTTCTAGCTCTGTCGATGGTTCGTGTGAAAATGCGTACACACTTGAGCTAAGCAGTATTCCGAATACCAAAGATTTAATCTCCGTTGCAAAATATTCTACGAGCAACGATATTGTCTACTTTATTTCATATATATTATTTTGTGATATATTTCTCTTGAGAAGAAATACACGTGTCTCGAAAGCTTTTGTCATTTTCACAAACAATATTAAACATTTTCAACTTCAGCGCTTTCAGATATGGTGAGGGGGAAAAAAACTTCGGAAAATGTTTGTTTTGTTCATGTTTTTGCTTCAATTTTTTTACCTATATTTCTTTCGGTGAAGGAAGAAACCATTTCTCTGATACCACTCGCAGCTTCCATTTTCACCTGACCCTGATTAATGTGGCTTATTTTATATTGTTATTTATTTATTTATTGCATCCATCCACCCACTCACTCCAAAAATCTTATATGATGTAAGATTTATATACGTATGTATGTGTGTGTGAGCATGTGTGTGTGTGTAGATATATAGACATAGATAGATAGATAGATAGATAGATAGATAGATAGATAGATAGATAGATATACATATATATAAGTATATTTGTGCATATGTAGAAACACATTTCTTACACAAAGAAAGACATACACATATATCTGTATATATTCATACATTTAGATGCATATATTTGTATATATACTCATATACGTATGTATGTATATGTATATATATATATATATATATATATATATATATATATATATATATGTGTGTGTGTGTGTGTGTGTGTGTGTGTGTGTGTGTGTGTGTGTACAAACGAATACATACATGCATACATACATACATGCATACATACATACATGCATACATACATACATAAAAAGTTACCTCCCTCGGTTACTTCAGTAAGAAGGTAGACGTTGTTTTCCCTTTCATTTATGGGTTGGTATTTTTCCTTTATCGTTATTATGCGTGTGCGCGTGTGCGCGTGTGCGGGTGTATGAGCATGCGCATGTGTATGGCTGTGTGTGTATGTTTTCTTCTTTTTTATGCATATTTAACAGATAAAAATATATTGCTCCAGTGTATAATAATACTGGTAAAAATGGAGAAAAAACACCGCCATAAGATTTATAAATATACGTACTGGTATGTATGTATATATATATGTATATATATATATATATATATATATATATGTGTGTGTGTGTGTGTGTGTGTGTGTGTGTGTGTGTGTGTGTGTGTGTGTGTATGTATGTATGTATATATTTACATATATATTTGTTGTGTGTATGTATGTATGTATGTATGTATGGTACCTTGCATTCAAAATGTCACATATTACAATTTCTTATACCAAATTTATTCTAAATGTCTTTTCTTTCCATATACAATTTTTCTCTTTCCATCTTGTCTGATTTTTTTGATTTTTTTACCATCTGAGATTCAGATTCAGAAATGTGCTTTTAATATGTTCAGGCTTCTTTCATTTTTTTCTTTTATACATATATATATATATATATATATATATATATATATATA
>NC_068985.1:98844391-98845611 GCF_001194135.2 Octopus bimaculoides | reverse complement strand
CATACCTACATAGTACTTATTTATGCTTATTATGTACATACAAGCATACAAGCATACATACGTACATACATACATACATACATACATACATACATACATACATACATACATACATACATACAGATATGCTTACATACGTACGTACATACATAAATGTATGTATATATAATCTTTGGTTTCTTGTTTCTGAAAGAAAGAAACAAAGAAAAGTTTAGAAATAGATGACAAGACGAAAAAGTAATGAAAAGAGCCCAAAAAATGTATCCGATTTTTTTTTTTTTTATATATATATATCGGAAACATATACCGTCACATCACGTATTATATTGCAATATAGTTTCGTTTTAATGTCAGTCGAAATGGAAAACTGAATGCAATGCAGGATTAACCTGCAAGAGTTATTGTTTTTTGTTGTTTCCCCCAGCAATATATTTTGTGTGTGTGTGTGTGTGTGTGTGTGTGTGTGTGTGTGTGTGTGTGTGTGCACATACGTTCTATTTCACAGTTATATAATAATGTTAATAATAATAATAATAATAATAGTGATGATGATGATGATATGATTAATAATATTTATTATTAATAATAATATATATTACTCTTCTTGATATCGAAAGGGGTGAGTTGGCAGAATCGGTACGGCACTGGGGAAAAAAAACTGTATAGCGGCATTTCTGCCGATATTACGTTCAAAGTTCAATTTCCGTCGCGGCCGACTTGGCTTTTCGTCCTTCTGCGGTCGATGAAATAAGTACCGGTTGAACATTGTTGGGGTGGTGGGGTGTTCGATGTACCTGACTTACCCTTTTCACAGAAATTGCTGGCCTTGTGCCAAAATTCGAGACCATTATTATTGCTATATATATAATTTATATAAGGGCATTACTATACAATAATGCCTCACGCTTAGAGGGACTCCATAAGTCAAAACTACCCAAAATAAGCACATTTTTACCGATCGCGAGGGAATGCAACTTTCAAAGCTAACCTCCTAAAAACTTTTACCTTAACGGTATATACAAATGTCTTATATAATTTATATTTTAAATCGTAAATAGTAATATATTGCTTGTTATACGTAAGCATATGTGCGTATAAAGATATATATATATATATATATATATATATAAACATACATATATATATGTACATATATGTATATATATATGTATATAAAAATATATATATATGTGTATGTATGTATGTAGATGTATATATAT
>NC_068985.1:98842696-98844038 GCF_001194135.2 Octopus bimaculoides | reverse complement strand
ATATATATACGCACGTATGAACACACACACACACACACACAGACACACAGAGAAAGAGGGTGAGAGAGAGAAGAGAAAGACATATATAAAACCGTTCCTTTAAACTAACCACAACAGTTTTCATTTGCCAAATTATTCCCCTTTGAATGGCTCTGTATTTTTATACCCATTACCCCCTACTCCCTCTTCTCCTCCTACCCCTCCCAATATTTCCTCCTTATTGTTTATGACAGCCGCCACTGATCATATTATATTTCAGTAGGCCTACACGATATTGAATTTTTTTAATTTTTTTTTTTAAATAATATATTCCAGAGAGTCGACACTTTCATTCTTGATGCTTTTCATGATTGTCATTACCATCGTGGTCATCATCATCATCATCATCATCACCACCACCATCATCATTATCATCATCATCATCATTATCATCATCATCTTCATCATCATCATCATCTTCGTCGTCATCATAATCAGCGTAGTCGTCCTCGTTGTCGTCGTCATCATCGTAGAACAAACTGAGTAGTGTGTTTGTTTGTGTGTGTATACATGTGTGTGTATGTATGTATATCTACATGTATATATATATATATATATATGTGTGTGTGTGTGTGTGTGTGTGTGTATGTGTGTGTATGTATATGTGTGTATTATATATATATAACTTCACATAAAAACGAACGTATACGTATATGTACGTTTATGTATGTGTGCATGTGTGTGTGTGTAGACACACACACACAAACATTTATATACATATATGCATATATAAATGTGTGTGCGTTTGTGTGTGTGTCTGTGTATGTGTGTGTATGTGTGTGTGTGCGCGTGTGTGTGACGGTTGTTCATTTGTAAGCGCTGTAGGTCATCTTTGATTATCAAAGGAACGGAGCCGTCGACTGCCTTGCAGACCCACTCTACGGGCCTTACATTGTCCTTGGACAAGCCGAGGCAAGACACAAGGTCCCAATGACGTTCATTGGATTTGAGGGCGTGAGAATGCCATGTCTTCAGCTGACGTTGAAGATCACCAAACCAGTCGACACCATTCTCTACTCGACAGACTTTATATCAGAGAACCTCTTTCTCGGGATGTCTTTTAATAAAAAGCAAAGAGATACTTCACGACCAGATACCGATCTACTAACGCACCAGACACCAATCCAGAATTTCTAATTACCTGCGCTAATACATTTTTGTACATACACACACTCCCACTCACACATGTGTGCGGTTGTCTGTGTGTACGTGTGCGGTTGTCTGTGTGTATGTGTGCGCTGCTACTGATCACGCTTAAAGAAGCAGAAACGCGTATTAATAATTCTACTTCTGCTTCTAGACA
>NC_068985.1:98841493-98842686 GCF_001194135.2 Octopus bimaculoides | reverse complement strand
AAGCAGAAACGCGTATTAATAATTCTACTTCTGCTTCTAGACACTTTTTGACTGCTATATATATATATACATATTTCTGTTTTAACTTTATACGTCTATACGAGGTGCTTTCTTGTGGTGAATACCGATGTTTCCAGGTTTTTCATAGTATATCTGCATTAAATATCATATACAGCTTGCTAATTTGGACTAATACTGCTTCCGTCGCTAATACTAATAGCGGATATTTTCTGTGGAAGAGCGTAGGCTCGAAACGTTAAAGACTTTTTCACTTTCCGAGCGTTATATGAATACTTCTGTTTGTTTTCTACACCACCTGTCTTCGTCTATTGTTTTGTCGTTTTTTTGTGCATTCTCCCCCTATATATATATATATATATATATATATATACATACAGTCATCTAATAATTCGTATTTTTTCCATAGCTGCCATCTCTGAAGAGCAAGTGATATTACTTAACCGAGCTGTTCTCTAGCATTCAATTTTAGTACCGAAAGCAAAACCTGTCTGTAACATTGTCTGTAATAGATCTATAATACTGAATAGTTTGATTAAGAATCAAGAATTGTTGTTGACTTTGATGGATATTGAGCTCGGAACATCAAGAGCTGTAATTAAATAGGCTAAAACATTTTGTCTGATGCTCTGTAGATTCCATCAATCCATTGCCAAAATATATAAATGCTAATAACAAAAATTCAATTTCCTTTCAGTCGACAGAAAAAATAAAATTGCAAACGAACAGAATATGAAAAATTAAACCGTATATAATAACATGTCATTATAAAATGTCATTAAAATGTCATTAGTAAAGTAAATACACGGTAGAATAAATTACATTCACCTTTCTAATTTATTACCTGCGTATCTAAGAGAATTGAAAATAATAAAGCATCTATCTATGAAACAAAAATTGAAAATTCAGAAAATAAGAATAAAAATTCTCAAATCTGAGAAGGAATGAGAAAATAACGATTTATTATAAATAAAATACTTAACTCACTGAGCAAATAGAAGGAAAATATAAAAAGAATTCTGTGTTGGCTTAAGTATAATTAACCTAATACAAAGTATATTTAATCTACGCAAATCATCATATGATATGCGCATGACGTGTATGTGTGTGTGTATCTATGTAAGCATATAGGTACATGTCGGTACTTGTGCATGTGTTTATATATATATATATAT
>NC_068985.1:98835623-98841106 GCF_001194135.2 Octopus bimaculoides | reverse complement strand
AGGGGTCACACAGGAGAGCTACGAAGAAGGGGAGATAATAAAGTAGTGGTGATCCCAAAACGAAACTGTGCATGCGTGTGTATAAGAGAGCATGTATGTGCGTTTGGAAGAGGGCTGGTGATCTTGACGTGTGGGTGTTTGTATGTGTAGGTGTGTGGTAGATGGTATGGGGCTGGGAAGTCGTCAGTGCTAGTGTGTCCGTGGTAGTGTGATGTGATGTAATGTGGTGTTGTGTGGTATGGTGGTGAATGGTGTGGCGGTGTGACACATGTGTGTGTGTGTCTGTGTGTGCGTGTTTGTGTGTGTGTGTGTGTGTGTGTGTGTGTGTGTGTGTGTGTGTGTGTGTGTGTGTGTGTGTGTGTGTGTGTGTGTGTGTGTGTGTGTGTGTGTGTGGATAAAATGGGGGAGAAAGCGAGATAGATAGATAGATGGATAGATAGATAGATAGATAGATAGATAGATAGATAGATAGATAGATAGATAGATAGATGGATGGATGGATGGATGGATAGATATGGATTCATTTCCTTAATTTTTTTATATATGTACCGTATACTGCAACACTTTGCACTACACCACGACAGCATCCTATGCTTACGTCTGAAGATGTTCATTTTCTTTCTTTAACTTGGGTAATATGCTAAAAATAGGACGACCTTTCTCGTGTTGATAAAGCTTATCCATTGATTACTAATAGTGGTAAATCTTTTTGCAATGTTCAGTGCTCTTATTAGAAGTGGGTTTTCCGTTTGACAGGTAGAGTTGTGTGAATTTGTTCGCCTTTTTGTTCTTCACGTTGTTCAAACTGTCGATATTTTTATCACTCCTTCTAACTCACTGCCGTTAGATTCATAAATTTGCATTTGATGTCTGCTAAGAAGTTAGTTTTGTGGCTTTTCATTGTGATGTACGGCTGTCGTCTGACTAAGCAACTTCCTTCAATCTGTAAATTTCTTAATTTCTTGGCTTTTCAATTGATTGCATTGTATGTATTGACGCTTGCAGTTTTATGTTTTAGCTATGCTCATCAAAAGGACTTTTCTTTGGTGGATGTCATTGCTTTTTGTGCGTAGAAATGTTTGCTTCGTTTATGTATTTATTTTTATAACATTAGTAATATTATGTCTGAATGTAGTTGAATTTCGAATTTTCTTCCATAATTTTTTAATATGAGCTTCTTTGTCATGTCGATGTGATCTACTTCGAATTTTTTTCAGTTTTTAAATTGTGATAGAATACTGCATATTTTAAAACTAAACTTATTACATGAAGGTGCATCATCATTGTATTTTATGTGGTGGTTCGCTTTACTGCGCATATGTTTGATCACATTTTCATTATTTTGAATAAGGCATTCCAGGTACAGCTATCTAGTTGGGAGAGGCATGTTTTTGATAGATGACCGAGTGTTTAGTGTTCCATATCCAGTTAACTCCTCGGTACAAAAGACGTAGACATCAAGGTCAAGGTAGTACAATATATATTAAACAACTGCAAAATACTTTAAGACAGTTCCTGCCTGATAATCGCAATCGTAAACAAAAATCGTGTGCTGAGTTCATAAATCCTACGCATCTTTTTTTAATACGGTAGGATGTGGTTTGAAGAGAATTTCACAGCTATATCTAGCATATCAGTAAACCACTTTAAGACTCTCTCCTTCGTTCCTTGTAGAAAGGGGAAATGGCAAAAGAGTTATTGTACAAGAGTACCAGTTAATGGATTGTCAGTTTTAACCCTCGTTATGTCTTTTGTCGTGTTTCTGTGAAGAACTCATTACTCTATACTCTTCAGGCAACCAATTTGTTAAGGATAAAATTTCGATATTCTCAGAAATCTACCCTCAACAGAATAGTGTCTTACCTAGTTAATTTTCCAGAAACTGGAATAAAAACTCGACCAATGAACACCTAAAATAAACTTCAAGTTTCCTTAACATGTAGCTGCCACTTTATATAATCGAAATCCTTCCATTAAAGCAGAACTATGAAACCCAATATTGGCATCACTGATCTGAAATATAAAATCAATGTCCAATTTTTACTTTTAGAGAATCAATACATCCAGACATTTTCTAAACGATCAATGTATGGATTGGATTTTAGCATTAACACTGTTACCTTTACTTCGTATCTAATTGCTTTCTTTAAATATTTTTCATTCGGTTACCTAGGCATTCGTCTAATGCGCCTTTGATGCTGCTTTTTTTTCGTTAATATGTTGCTGAAATTTTTCGTGGGGCCAACTTTGATGTTATTTTTATTAAGTAAACTCCAGACAATACTTTTTTATTAGGGCTACAAAACTTTTAACTATATACGGGGATATATTTTCCATGAAGGTATTTCTACGTTTATTTCCTTAGTTCTCACACTTGGGTAAAAAGCATTTCCCTCCTTTTAATCCACATTTATTTTGTAATGCGTTATTGTAACAACTGGCAACTTTTTTGAAAGTGTCCCTACTTAATGAAGCATTAGCTATTCTTTAATTAAATTTCTGTTTATATTATTGACAAGGTAATGAGAATATTTCTCTACATTAGCTTTCAATTTTGATATCATATTTACGTATCATATTTTGTGTGGAGGCGCAATGGCCCAGTGGTTAGGGCAGCGGACTCGCGGTCACAGGATTGCGGTTTCGATTCCCAGACCGGGCGTAGTGAGTGTTTATTGAGCGAAAACATCTAAAGCTCCACGAGGCTCCGGCAGGGGATGGTGGTGAACCCTGCTGTACTCTCCCACCACAACTTTCTCTCACTCTCACTCTTACTTCCTGTTTC
Organism: Octopus bimaculoides; assembly: GCF_001194135.2. NCBI lineage: Eukaryota > Metazoa > Mollusca > Cephalopoda > Octopoda > Octopodidae > Octopus > Octopus bimaculoides. The sequence goes on along the minus strand of NC_068985.1, from coordinate 98,838,321 downwards.
TGTTGTGCCTGTAATTCAAAGGGTCAGCCTTGTCACACTGTGTCACGCTGAATATCCCCGAAAACTACATTAAGGTTACACGTGTCTGTGGAGTGCTCAGCCACTTGCACGTTAATTTCACGAGCAGGCTGTTCCGTTGATCGGATCAACTGGAACCCTCGACGTCGTAAGCGAAGGAGTGCCAACAACAACAACAACAACATCATATTTTGTAATTCATTCTAATTACAATAGAACTGCTTCCATGGATTAATAACTTAAGAGCGTTTACAGTCATAAAGCTGTTTTACATCTGTTAGTCTTTTAGAGGTGAAACTTTTTAATATATGTCAATCCTGTATCGAAAACAGCTGACGTTCATTCATGATCGACTTGCATACAGACTTTAAAATATTTCAGATTGCAATAGATTTTTTAAAGGTCTAAATAAAAGAACGGGAGCCGTACATTTATTACTTGCAGGCCTTTTTAGACTGGTGAAAATTATGCTTAAGTTGGTGTTAAGTACATTATTAATGTGTGTTATAACGATGCAAAGCAATTCGGTTTCATGTCAAGAAAATTAGGTTTTGCTTTCAGTATATACCAAGCTTACATACACCAGCTCCATTTTGGCTGTTCATACCGACATCTAGTGTTGTGTGTCATTACGGATTTTCGCCAAAATGGAGCCGTTGAGGAAAAACAGAGATCACCTAATATGCATTATTATATCGACATTATTACTTTTAATGCTGTCTTTCTTAGCTAATCCAATGATATGATGGGAAATACACAAACACACACATACACACATGTTACTAATGAGGTGTAAACTTTTTTGATATCGTGTACCATTTTTTGAATACTTTCTGACATATCGGACAAATACTTTCTTGGTGGGGAGCGAGCCAAGTTTTTCATCGCCCTTAGTCTATGAGAGTGTGAGCAGCGAAAAATTACAGAAAATGGCAGACAAATAGTCGTTGTACATTTTCACGGGATGGAAGTGCGGGTGAGGGCGCAGAAAGGAAAAGAATTTGGAAGCTAGTTAAGTTGGGGGTAGAGAGAATCAGGAAGGGATTATTTAGTTATTTCAAGATGGGGATTCTTTTTATCGTTGGCCAGTTCAGTAACCACTGTAGACAGATTATCAACAGCAATATTGATATATATCTCTGCACACACATATACAAACCGGCTGGAAGATAGCATCTTAAGCAAGTAGCAAAGGAAACGAAGAAAAATGTTTTGGCGTGGCTGGGTGGTTGAGAATCTTGCTTCCTAACAATAAGGTCTTGGGTTCAATACCACTGTGCGGTACATTGAGCAAGTGTCTTTTACTATTGCTCCGGGCCGAATGAAATTTTGTATGTAAATTTCATAGATGATAACTGAAGGCTCGTCGAGATGTGGCTGCGTGTTAAGAAGTTTTCTTCCCAACCACATGGTTCCGGGTTCAGTTCGACTGCGTGGCACCTTGGGCAGGTATCTTCTAATATAGCCATGGGCCGGCCAACGCCTTGTTAGTGGATTATTTGACAACCGGAAACTCAAGTGTGTGTGTGTGTGTTTGTGTTTGTCCCCTACCATCACTTGACAACCGGTGTTCGTTTAAGTCCCCGTAACATAGCGGCTCGGCAAAAGAGACTGAGAGAATAAATAGCATGCTTTAAAAGTCCTGGAATTGATTTCTTTCTACTAAACTCCTAGGCGATGCCCCGGCATAGCCACAGCTCAATGGTTGAAACAAGTTAAAGATCTGCGAAGGAAGCCTTAAAAGCTTTTTGTTCAACATTAGGTCCACCACCATCAAGCTGAAAGGAGAGAAAAGCAGGTTTATGTAAATGTTTAATAATTGACCGATGCTTTGACCATTTCGATTTTAACTGTTTCGAACTTTCTATTTAAGTACAAAGTGATAATGTTAATTACGCATTGCAGAGAAATACAATATCAAGTCGATAAAAAAAAAGAAAAGAAATAATCTCTAAATGCTGTCACAGAACGAAGTCTACCGAGAAAATTTGAAACATGAAATAGAATCGGGATGTAAACAAATGAGACCGAAAAGTTGTTTACAATACAAACCTTAACACAGCACCGAATACCTATGATAATTCCACAAATGTCTTCTAAAACTTTCTTACTTGATATGCCATCTAAATATTTCTTCAGAGGAAAACCTGAAGGAATCAACTTGAACAATAAAAAATATATCTTTCCGCTACTAAACGTATTAAAGTAGTCTTTCCTGTGATTGTGTTAATACTTGTAAACAGACGATCATAGAAACATACGCACACACTTATATATACGCCTAAGTTTAAATACTGCATTTATATTTCTAGTTTTATACATATCTGTGTGTGTGAGAGAGAGAGAGAGACTGTGTGTGTGTGTTTATAAATATATATATATATATATAGAGAGAGAGAGAGAGAAGGAAGAGCGCGACAAACTCACATACACAAACACATATATACACACATATATATATATAAGTATATATTGCCATTGTGGTAGTTGTTGTTAAAGCGTAATTGTTAGACTGTCACAAGAAACGTTTTGCGTTATTTGTTGCAACTCTCTATGTTCTGTGTTCAAATCTCACTGAGGTCAACTTTGTCCTTCATTCTTCCGAGGTCGTTCAAATTAAGTGCTAGTCAAACTCTGGAGTTGATGAAATCGTCTCTTCCCCCGCCCCTTACCCCCGCCC
>NC_068985.1:98833045-98835158 GCF_001194135.2 Octopus bimaculoides | reverse complement strand
GTTTGATGAAAATGTTTGATGAAAATGTTTGACGAAAATCAGATATTTCCTCAGCCGCCGATTGTAGCCTTTCGACGGAATAAGAACATAAGAGAATTATTGACCTCAATATCTGACTCCAAGAAAACGAACATTGGAGTATCTGCAAGCTGTACCTTAAAGAACAGCCACAAGAGAGGTAAGCCCTGTTCATTGTGCAACAACATGAGTGAAGTGAATTCCATCAGAAATCATAACAGAAATGTTATGATTTATACAGATGGTAGGACATGTAGAGATTCCTATTTGCTGTACGCGGCAGAATGCACGAAACACAACTTGATTTATGTTGGTTGTACAACAGAACAATTAAACAAAAGGTTTAATGGGCACAGATTCGACGTCAGGCACAATAACAGTAGTTCGATAGAACTTGCTGAACATTTCGTTTCAGGAGGCTGCAATTTTGAAGAAGACTTGAAAGTGCATAATCTCCAAAAATATTCTGAATCTACCCCACTTTCACTTCTCAGAATGTATGAGGAGAAATAAGTTTGCGGGTTATTAACATCATGCCCTGGAGGAATGAATAAAATGACAGGAGAATATCATCAAATTCATACAAAACTGTTTGATTGAATATTCTTCTTTCTCTCTTTTTCTTTCCTTTTTTGTCTGTCGTCTTCCTTTTTCTTTCTTTCCGCCTGTTATAAAACTTAAAAACTGATGATGTCATTCCATCAACGTGTGGACGCTGGCTGCTCTCGTTCATACTTTACGTTTGAATTTCTGTAATTTTGAATTTTTATTACTTCTTATTTTGAACCTGACAAAGACAGACGTACTGTTGAAATATCGTTCAACTAATAAAATATCTATACAATCGAATCACACTCTTCGTCTTGATTATTATCATCATCATCATCATCATTATTATTATTATTATTATTATTATTATTATTATTATTATTATTTGAACCTGTGGATGGCACACTATATGTCGAAATATTGTTTCTTTGATAACAATGGCACTCTTCTTTGTTTTTTTGTTGGTTTCTTTTTGGTTTTTTTCTGGGGTTTTTTTTTTTCCTTTTTATGCTTCTGTATACCTTCTGGAGGAGTTACTTCAATCCTATAAAATATTACCAAAAATGAAGTAGATTGACAAGTTTATTTTTTTAACCCGTGGAAGGCACACTAGATGCCGAAATATCTTTCACTTGATAACAATGGCACTCTTCTGTTTTTTGCTTCTGTATTATTATTATTATTATTATTATTATTATTATTATTATTATTATTATTATTATTATTATTATTATTATTATTATTATTTCGTCCGTTTTTTTACGTTCGGAGTTTGAATTCCACCGAAGTCGACTTTGCTTTCCATCCTTTCGAGGATATGTGTGTGTGTTGTGTATATGTGCGTGCATATATGTGTCTGCGCATGTGTGTGTGTGTGTATGTATGCAGTGTGTTCATATACATATTGGTGCATTTACACACATATACACAGACACACACATAATATATATACACACATGACACGTACACATAGAAATACCCATATGTTTGTGCGTGTGTGTGTGTGTGTGTTTGAGCGCGCGCAGTTCGCGTTTATGTATATGTTTATGTAATTCTGCACCAGACAAATCGCCTTTCACACTGATGATGGTTAATTTTTGTTTCTTTTAATAGGATAAAACCAACACCTAATGTGCAATAGAATTATTCTACCATATCATACAGATATTGTCTCTGAACAACAGCTAAAGGCTGATTATAGTCAATAACAGCGACAAACAACTTTCTATGTTTAGCTCCTACCTTAAAATGGTGTTTTGTTTCTTCCCGCCTATTTTTATTAAAAATATAATGTTGTTATGATATTCACTTACTACATCGATATCCTTTCTGTTTGTTTATTTCTGTTTCTAACTTCTTTTTTTTTTTACTTTTTTTGTTGTTTTTTTGTGTTAGTAGGGTAAAGTACTTACTTCCACTGTTTGTCTCTTCCTTTATTAATTAGCTTTCTCCCTAAATAAAAGAAATGTTATCTTCTCGCAGAAAACAAAGACTAATAGGAAGTGATGAAGCGAGCAAATGATGCAAATATATATATAACATAATA
>NC_068985.1:98824600-98830739 GCF_001194135.2 Octopus bimaculoides | reverse complement strand
ATATATATATATATATATATAATAAACACTTCTCGGTAACACAAACACTGCTGATGCTTAAAATTGTTCTTTTTAACAATTGTCTTTCATTTGAAAAGAACTGTCACACCAATTAAAATTGATTGCCAAAATCAATATATTCAAAAATTAATATCACACAAATTAAACAAACAACATAATGTTTTGTTTTTAACTGTAGCATTTATGTTAGTTTTCTGTTGTCGTTGTTGTTGTTGTTGTGTTTGCTTTGTTTGTTTGTTTGTTTGTTTGTTTTTTTCTTTTCGTTATTGTTGCTTTGCTTATTTATTTCAGGTGGAGGCAATGCTGAATCGAAAGTAAAGTCTTTTAAAAGCCAACAGGAAAAAAAAAAAATGATGCAAAACACCCATATACCTATACGCATATGCACACAACCATACATGTACATATATACATACGCACACATACGCATACATACACATATGTACATAGACACATTTACGCATACATATATACACATAGACATACATACCCGTGCACATACACTCGGTCACATTCACGTACACACACACAAAGCCACATACATATACACACAAATACACACACATGCACATGCATACACAACCACATACACGCACGCATACACACGTGATGATATATGCACACACACGAGTGTGCACCTAACTATTTTTCGTTTAGTCTTTAGGGAGAACATTTTCAATTTTTTGTTGCTTAAGCAGAGTCTTTCGCGGGATGTTTTTTTTTTCTGTAATAGATGGTTGTTTTACATGCGTTTTTTAATTTAAAATACTTTAAACTCTACCTAACACACACACACACGCACACAAACACACACACCTACATACATACATACATACATACATACATCATACATACATGCACTTACACACTAACACACCTAGAAAAACACAAACACACACACACACATACATACATACACACGCCTAGACAAACACATGCTCACATATATATATATATATGTGTATGTGTGTACATTTATGCAAACTTAACACACACACATGCATACATACATACATACATTTACACACTAACACACACCTAGACAAACACAAACACTCATATATATGTACGTACATATATGCAAACAGAAACACTCACAGATACATACATACAAACACACTTTCACACTAACACACGTCTAGACGAACACGATCACACGTGCATATATATATATATGTACGTACATATATACAAACGTAAACACACACACATACACACTCGTGAACTCAATTAGTCCAAATAGCATCCAGAAAAAAAGTATTTAAAAAAATACATGCAATTACTTTAAATTGTTATTTTCGCTAACAATACTCAACTAATTATGGCATGGAAGCATGTCTTTATAGAAGACAGGTTAAAAATACTGAATCTCTTGCTCGACGATCTTGGTGTCTGTGTCATAATATCGAATTTCTTGTACAGTACCGGACCTCGTATCTAGCTTCCAGAAATCCGAGAATGCCTTGCTGTACGCCGATTATACTGTAGTTTGTATTGCAAGGTTTCAGAACCATTTTATTTCACGTTGTTCCAGTTTACTCAGCTGTAGAAATGAGTTGCTACGTCACTGGTACCAAGCTGTATCGGCCTCTTTGCCTTTACCTTGGATAACATCAGTGGCATGAAGAGGGGTGGATGGTATGCATAGGTAACTGCTGGTCTTCCATAAAAAAAAAACCTTGCTCAGACTTGTGCCTCGGAGGAGAATTTTTTAGGTGCAATCCCATGATCATTCATGGCCAAAAAAAGCCCCTGGGTACTATTTTATTCTGGTGGAACCCCCACCCCAATAGCCATTCAATGTATAAAAATTAGTTTTATAGAAACTTCTTTTAACATTTTTATTTTGCTTTTCAAATATTAACTTATGTTGGTTGACCTATGTAAAATTTTAAAGAAAGAAACCCAGCTATTTCTTGCAATAAATACATCTAAAATAGGGTTTCCCAACCAGGGGTGCGAGATAGCATTCTAGGGGGTGCGAGATGGCATTCCAGGGGGTGCGATTAGGGCTGGATTTATAGGAGGTCAAAGAGAGCAATTGCCCCGGGCGCCTCTGTATGCTGTATAATGTTTGTAGGATAAAAACTAAGCGAAGAAAAGTGTGGAGCATGATTTTATTTAGCAAAAACAGGTAGAAATTAATACAATTGTGAAGCAGAGTATGTTTAATCTTTGTCAAACGGCATAAAAAAAAATGAAATAACAAAACTACTTTAACGCATCGTATGTAAATTAACCAATTTCAAAAACAGGATCTCTTTCCTCGTTACAGGGTATCCTACTTTGCACAATGCAGGAATCTCTCGCTTTACAGAAGTAATGCGATCCTGAAAATCTGGACGCAACGCGAAATTCCGTAATGCGAAGTTAATTTCCATATTGATTTTTCGTAGCATCAAGTGAGATTGCATTCCTAAGGACATTTCCGGTACGAAAAAAAAAAGCACAATAAAATAACAGAAAAACAAGCGTCACCATCACCTTTATACATGAAAATAACAATTTCTAAACATACACGATGCAATATAGATACATAAAAATGCAAAACCATTTCAAGAGGAATACGTTAGGGGAATTAACAAAGTCGTAAATCGTAAGAATACGTTCTTACCACAAAAGATGTTGACTATTGTGTGAGGGGTTGTGGTGGAATAAGCGTTATTAGGCAGATGAAGGACAATATTTATTATCTTATAGTTCATTATCATAGTTCAACATCAACTTGAGGAGAGAAGAACTTATCCAAAGTTGTCTGTTGTTTATGACGCATCATTTCTTTGCACAGTTCAATATAAGAACTGAGCTCATTATAAACTCTTCTTTTAATTTTTATGTTACATTCACGATTAAGATCATTGTCAGTAAAAACCATTAGACCTTTCCTAATAAGTGCCAACGCTGAAGCGATAATTTTTGTACCCAATTTAAGTAGAACTTCTGTTGTTTCATCTGTATTATCAGCTTGTTTTTCTAAAAGTATCAACTGCTCGTTAGATAGACTTTTTCTCTTGGGACACTAACAACTCAGTCAAGTCCTACATCCTTTGTAAAACCCTTTCCTTCGTTTTTATTCATTTACCATCGTGCTTATCGGCACATTACGCCGATTCTGAGCCTTGGTTCACACGCTCAAAAGTCGTTCGATTTTAAGCATTATATCAAGATCGATGGAAAAATAAGGTCCAGTAAGTAAACAGAGACTTGTCAACTATCTCTGTTAACTTCCTGGACCTTATTTTTCCACTATTTTTAACACCATTGTATTGGGCTGAGACATGGCGAACAACAGTTAAGTCAAATAAGCAAATACAATCATTCATCAACAGATGCTTGCGTAGTATACTTAAAATCAGATGGCCCGAACACATAAGCAATATGGAGCTATGGCAAAGAACGAATCAAGTTTCGATTAGAGAGCAAATATTTAAGAAAAAGTGGAAGTAGATTGGTAGCACACTTAGAAAGGACACCAAATGTAGCGAAAAGTGCTTTACAGTGGAATCCGGATGGATATAGAAAGAAGGGTAGGCCTAAGAACTCGTGGCGTAGATCAACACAAAAGGAACTAGAGAAAGGGGGACATTCATGGAAGAGTATAAGTACAGAAGCGAGAAATTATGCGACATGGAATTCAATTATAAGTGGCCTATACTCCACGTTGGAGGGTTAAAGGCAAGAAAGAAGAAGTTAACAGAGTAGAATCTTGAACACTTGACATAATTTTCTCTCTGTTGTCACGTATTGTTCCCACTGTAGACGTTGCAAGATTTAATGTTCCGGCAATATAATTTAGTTTTACTTCCGTATCAAATCTTTTTAAAACATTGGGTTTCAATATCCAGTGTAATCCCTACTGTCTTTTATGCCTTCTTGATAGCTTCCCACTAAGACATCTTAAAATGAAAGTAAATCCAACAGTTACGGGAATTAATTATCCACAAGAAATATGTAATAAAAAAATTGGCCCTGGAAAGACCTGTTTTGTGAGAGTGGAAAACTGTCCCATTCCTATGAATGCAAAAATGAAAATGAGACAAGAGGATGAATGTCTGGAAAAGAGAACGTACTATGTGATTACAGTTAACTAAAGGTTAGCCAGATTTTATACACAACACCACGTACACACACAGAAGCAAGCACTCATATACAGAAACATTTACACACACTCAGTTACACTCACACACATACACATGCATACATGAGTTGGTGTAGATGCTAATATCTGTTGTTGCCTGTTGGATTCCAAAGTTGGTGGTCTGGTAGTGGGGGATGATGTGGGATGCAGTAGTTTAGGTGTTAGTGACGTTGGGCGAGTATTGCTGGTGTTGTAGCGGTTTTATTGTTCTTGCTATTGTTGTGGCTGCTTAGTCTCAAGCCATTCCTTATAGACCTGAGATCAAAGACATTTCATTCAACTTTGAAAATACGCTCAGAGACCACATTATGTGTTTTTATTTCAAATGGATTTGCTTATCTACTTCATACTGTACATTACTGTTGCTGTTGGTAGTGGCTGTCGTGTTCGTAGAAACACACATACGTACATACATATGTGTGTACATACATATGTATGTATATACATATGTATGTACATACATACATACATAATTACGTATGTGAATGCGTGTGTGTGTGTATGTGCTTGTGTGTGTGTGTATGTGTAACGTCATGATAGTTTTTCAAATCGTTAACTATATACTTTGATCTTAAAATGCAAGCAGCCATTGAAATTAGACGAAAATGTAGTTTTAAACTGTTAACAATTTCAAAACAATGCAATACGAGTCTCCGTAAGAGCGAAACAACAGACCGTATCCCGAAATTAATAGCTATACTGGTGCTGGCTACAAGAGCCAACCAGCGAGTATTTAAAGGGAAACTTGGCTTCATCGAAGAAACCAAAGAACAAAAGAAAAAAGGAGAAAGAAGAAACGTACTCGACACCAGAGCTGAAGACACCTCCGAAAGCGGGGGGGGGGGCACATAAAAAACGGTAGAGGAGCAGGGGCTGAAACCAGACGTGGTTCCTCCTCAAGATGTCTTTAACCACTGGGTCCTATAAAGGAGATGTTGAGGTGGCGAACCACGAAACGTGGTTGGAATTCCTCGTTCGTATGAGGGAAACTACAGACCGTATCCCAAAATTAATGGTCATACTTTGTAATTCCTGTAAGTGTGAAATACCCTAACCTGAGGTGGCTGTAACGGGAGGGATACTTGTATTACATAGTGTCCCCGGATTTCTGAAAGCCGGGTAAACGGTCCGGTATTGTATATCCACATTTTTGCCAGTTAGCCAGTTTGAGTAATTTCCCTTCTCCCATTTTTTTTTTTATCATCTCAAATATTCAGATATATTGCGTTTAGTACCACATTATCCAATACTTCTTCCACAATTTTTTTTTACAATGTTTAAGTGTGATTCAAAGAATATTTGACTGCTACTTCTAGCGGATATTCTTTGTTGTAGCGCTGTAGATAGTGTATAAAGCATTGCTACTCATACAAGTGGTAAATTACGAAATTTATCACTGCAGTCATAATTTGTTAAGATTTATCTCCCTTCAACGCTATGCAACTCGATGTCAGGTAACGATGTAATATTTTACTTGTGATACGAGGAAAAGGCTAGTTGTGTTATTATTAATAATACTAATATTAAGGCGGCGGGCAGGCTGAACGGTTAGCACCCTGGGCTAAATGCTTAGCGGTATTTCGTTACGTTCTGAGTTCAAATTCTGCCGATGTCGACTTTACCTTTCATCCTTTCGGGGTCGATTAAATAAGTTGCAGTTATGCACTGGGGTCGATATAATCGATTTAATTCCTTCCCCAAAATTTGAGGCCTTGTACTTCCAGTAGAAAGAATTACCAATATTAATATTAAGGTGGTGAGCAGGCAGAATCGTTAGCGATTAACGGTTAGCGGTATTTCGTCTGCCGCTACGTTCTGAGTTCAAATTCCGCCGAGGTCGACTTTGCCTTTCATCCTTTCGGGGTCGATAAATTGAGTACCAGTTACACACTGGGTTCGATGTAATCGACTTAATCCCTTTGCCTGTCCTTGTTTGTCCCCTCTGTGTTTAGCCCCTTGTGGCAATAAAGAAATAAGAAT
>NC_068985.1:98822697-98824276 GCF_001194135.2 Octopus bimaculoides | reverse complement strand
GCATATCCCAGAGAAATTGCATAAGAATTTGCGTAAGAAATTGTTATTAATTTTGGTTGTACGGCGGCGAGCTGGCAGAAACGTTAGCACGCCGGGCGAAATGCTTTGCAATATTTCGTCTGCCGTTACGTTCTGAGTTCAAATTCCGCCGAGGTCGACTTTGCCTTTCATCCTTTCGGGGTCGATAAATTGAGTACCAGTTACACACTGGGTTCGATGTAATCGACTTAATCCCTTTGCCTGTCCTTGTTTGTCCCCTCTGTGTTTAGCCCCTTGTGGCAATAAAGAAATAAGAATGCTTCGCCGCGTTTCGTCCGCCTTCACCGTCTGAGTTCAAATTCCGTCGAGATCGACTTTACCTTTCATCCTTTCGATAAAATAAGTACCAGTTGAGAATTGGGGTTGATGTAATAGACTTACAAATCCTCGGAAATTGCTGGCCTTGTGCCAAAATTTGAAACCATTATGATTTTCACCATTATTAAGTCAGGTGAATCAATCGTTACAATAGCAACTAAAATATTTTGCTACATCTAGTTACCTCCCTTTCAATTTTGGCTTATATTCTGCTGTGTGTGACTGACTGTCATATTTTAAGGGCTATTTGGAGAGTGAATAGCCCCTAGATCAACTCTAAGCCGACTTATGATCAAAGGTACTCCAACTGTGACCACCCTGTCTTTTGCTTATCTGACAATGGACACAGAATTATATCTCACAAGTAATTTTTTAAATATTTTATTTAGATATGTGATCTGGTGGAGATTTAGTAGCTATTTCTTGCAGGTCGAGCGAACGTGTAGATGTTCCCTACTTGTCGATCGCACAGAAACCAGTTTAATAATCCTTTCTACTTTATCGATCCCTGGGAGGATGAAAGGCAAAGGCGACGGCCGTGGAATTTGAACTCAAAAAGTTAAGATGAACGAAATGCAACAACATTTTGTCCAGCGTGCTAACGGTTCTGCCAGCTCGCTGCCTTTTATTAATATTAGTATTAATAATTCTTCCTACTTAGACACAATTCTAAGCATTTCGTCCGGAGGGCTAACGATTCCGCCAGCGCGCCGCCTTATACCAGTCTAACAATGAGCTTGATTTAATCTACAGTACTTTTCCCCAAAATGTGTAGCCTAGCACCACTATTAGCAATCTTGGGGGTGGTAGGTTAGTACAATTAATAGGGCATCGAACAAAATCACCTTTGTACGTTCTAAAGTCAAACCCCAAGATTTTTTTTATAAACGTCCGTAAAGTATGTCTCCCCAGTTATAATTATTAACGAAAGACAACGGTTTTTATTTGTTTGATTTTTTTTCTTAATGGTATATTTTAGGACAGCATGTTCTGTAATAAATAAATAAAATAAATAAATAGATAACACTGGTAGTTACAGCAATGGCTGTGTGGTAAGTAGCTTGCTTACCAACCACATGGTTCTGGGTTCAGCGTGGCACTTTGGGCAAGTGTCTTCTACTATAGCCTCAGACCGACCAAAGCCTTGTGAGTGGATTTGGTAGACGGAAACTGAAAAAAGCCCGTCGTGTCTATATATATTTATTTATATATATATATATAT
>NC_068985.1:98821561-98822205 GCF_001194135.2 Octopus bimaculoides | reverse complement strand
CTATGAAATCAATTGTGCTAGATACAAACAATTAAGGGTTACCTCCCTTGAGTTTGAGTGAATTATCCCCCTTTTTTTATTGTACGAGGAAACAAATTAAAAATAGAAATTTATTTTATTGTTTTAAACTATAAAAAAAGTCTTTTTAATTAATTGTCATTACTTTTTCTTCTTTTTCTGATAGTCAGCTTCTAACGACCATTCTTCTTGAAGTTTACGAAGCACTTTTGGCGTCAACAAACCTTTCTTCAACAGATATGCAGTGAGTTTACCTTGGCCTGGTTCCAACCTCCCAACGCTCTGGAGGTTTTTGGCATTTACATAAGAGTCTGTGAGCGTTTTCTTGTTACTAGTGATACTTTTATTGTATTCACCATAATCCTCCAACAATTCTGGAGAGAATTCATCCAAATCTCCTTCGTTTTTTTCAGCAAGAGAAGTCTTCAAAGATCTTTTCAACCGACTGTGCATATCAAAGTCTTCATCGTCGTCAATAACATTGACTCCAGTTGTGTGTTGCTTGCTGGACTTCAGCAAACTGGTGATGTTAAATACACCAACTTGAATGATGGAGTCGAGTTCGTGTTGCATGTAGCGCACTTGTTCGACATCTGGAAACATGTCTGGGAAGCGGTAACTGGAAA
>NC_068985.1:98820828-98821461 GCF_001194135.2 Octopus bimaculoides | reverse complement strand
CAACCCAGTGACTGAAATACGCAAAAGACAGAAGCCACATACATAAAGAGAGCGAAGGCACGTGGCTTAGTGGTTAGGGTGTTTAGTTCAAGATCAGAAGGTCAGGAGTTTGGAAACTGATGGCACATTGCATCCTTGAGCAAGAGATTCTATTTCACTGAACTGGCAAAAAAGAGATGTACCAGTAATTCAAAGAGCCAGTCTTGTCACACTCTCTGTCATGCTGAATTTCTATGAGAACAATGTTAAGGATACATGTGTCTGTGGAATGCTCAGCCACTTGCACGTTAATTTCACGAGCAGGCCGTCCCATCGATTGGATCAGCTTGGAACCCTTGTCATCGGAACCGATGGCCTGCCAACTACATAAAGAGAAGGTTCAGTTATTGTTTCTAACTTCATTTATTTTATTTTTTTCAATTATTTGAATTAGCAAATGGGTTGACTAACCTTGAGAAAACCAGTGCAGACAAACGGTTGCTTTTTAGGAATCGGTGAACAGCAAAAAACATAACGAACCCTCAGCGACAAAGGGACATGTTCTATCATGTCGGCCAGAAATTTAAAGTCGTCAATATTACACATGAAATATAGATTGCTGTCCAGTTGTGACAGAGTCACAAAGATGTCCTG
>NC_068985.1:98818578-98820023 GCF_001194135.2 Octopus bimaculoides | reverse complement strand
CTTTATAGTTAAGATTCACTTCTTTAAAAAGGTTTCTCAATGTCAACTACCGGTACGGACGTGAAAAAACGGCGACGTCTCTCACTCTCTACTACGATCAATTACTGAAACACATATTTACGAAGTTCATAAATTTAAATATTCCGTACAAGATAGTTTTTAACGTGCTTTTATTTATACGATTTTTGGGCATTCCATGTTCATCTCATATATTCTCTCTCTCTCTCATTCACACACTCCAGGTTTGATTTCGTTCTCAACTCGCACACTTCATTAATTTCCGTAAATAAATTTTCTATTATTTTTTTTTTTGGATGTCTACGTACATACATAAATATATATGCATACATCTTTGCTGTGTGTATATCTGCACGTGTGTGTGTGAGAGAGAGAGACAGACAGAGAGAGAGATGTTTCAGTGACTCTCTCTCTCTCTCTCTCTCACACATACGTACAAGAAATGTATGACTATTTATGTATGTACGTATAATTGTCGACACACCCCTTCACTGGCTCTGTCTCTGTCTCTCTGTCTGTCTGTCTGTCTCTCTCTCTCACACACACACACACAGCACACACGCGCATACACACGTGTGTCTTTGTAAATATGTTTGTATATATTTATGTATGTGTGTGTTTGTAAGAGACAGAGTGAGAGAGCGGTGTGTATGTAGTACTAGCAGAGGCACCCGGCGTTACTCGGGAATGAAATTGTTGCTTATATACTTGAAGAAAAAAAGGCAAAATATGCTGTATAGAAATTTGAGAGGACATTCTGTAGATGGACTCTCAGATGAATGATGGCTGGGCGCCTCTCATGAATGGGGAAAATTGAAGATGTGCCAAAAAGCCTCATTGGTACTTGGAAACTGCTAGTTACATATATAATACACATATATTATTTTCAAATTTTGGAAGAAGGCCAGCAAGTTCGGGGAAGCAAGAGTAGATCAATTATATTGACCCCAGTGCTCAACTCGCACTTATTTTATCAACCCTAAAAGAATGACAGGCAAAATCCACCTTGGTGGAATTTGAACTCATGAAATGCTGCTAAGCATTTTGCCTAGTGTGTTAACAATTCTGCCAGGTTGCCAACATATATAATATACATAAGGTGGCAGGCTGGCAGAATCATTAGCACACTGGGAGAAATGATTTGTGGTATTTCATCTGTCTTTACGTTCTGAGTTCAAATTCCATTGGCCCCTTCTCCAAAAATTTCGGGTTTTGTGCCTAGAGTAGAAAACAATATCAGGCGTAGGAGTGGCTGTGTAGTAAGTAGCTTGCTTACGAACCGCATGGTTCCGGGTTCAGTCCCACTGCATGCACCTTGGGCAAGTGTCTTCTACTATAGCCTCAGGCCGACCAAAGCCTTGTGAGTGGATTTGGTAGATGGAAACTGAAAGAAGCCCGTTGTATATATATGTGTGTATATATATATA
>NC_068985.1:98816457-98817362 GCF_001194135.2 Octopus bimaculoides | reverse complement strand
ATTAGCATCAGCATCATCACCACCACCACCACCACCACCACCACCACCACCATCATCATCATCATCACCATCACCACCACCACCACCACCATCATCATCATCATTAGCATCATCATCATCATTAGCATCATCATCACCATCATCATCATCATCACCACCATCATCATCATTTAATGTCCATTTTCTATGCTGGCATGAGTGGGATAGTTTGACAGGAACTGGTAAGGCCAGAACCTGCACCAGGCTCCATCATCTGTTCTAGCATGGTTGCCATGGCTGGATGCCCTTCCTAACACATAAGCACATAATGGGTGCTTTCTATGTGGTCTGGTATCACCACTTTCAACATGACACCAGCATGACTGCTTCTTATGCAGCACAAGCTATGAGAGATAAAAGCAGCATTTACATTATTTACATTTGATGGGTGTAGCCATCTGGTTCACCAGTCCTCAGTCAAATCGTCCAACCCATGCTAGCATGGAAAGCGGACATTAAACGATGATGGATATTTGTCCTCATCTTGTTTGCTGTTAACACAACGTTTCGGCTGATGTACCCTCCAGCCTTCATCATCAAAAAATACCTTAGGAATGAGAACCCAGGTTCGAAATTTCCTCAAGACACCTGATGAAGGCTGGAGTGTATATCAACCGAATCGTTGTGTTAGCAACGAACAAGATGAGGACAAATATCCATCAAATGTAAATAATGTACCTAATTCCTCATCCCTTCAATATAGAAGGTGTCGGTGATGCATTCCTTCAAATAATTTATGTCTTTCATCTTTCTGCGATACACCATACCTTTCAAATGCCCCCAAAGATAAAAATCAAAAGGGGTGAGATCAGGGGATTTAGGGAGATCTTATAAACTGTCTCTTATAAAAATATAAATTTTTGCTA
>NC_068985.1:98814080-98815601 GCF_001194135.2 Octopus bimaculoides | reverse complement strand
ATCATCATCATCATCATCATCGTTTAACGTCCACTTTTCTTGCTAGCATGGGTTGGATGATTTGACTGAGGACTGGTGAACCAGATGGCTACACCAGGCTCCAATCTGATTTGGCAGAGTTTCTACAGCTGGATGCCCTTCCTAACGCCAACCACTCTGAGTATATATATATATATATATATATATATATGTATACACAACAGACTTCTTTCACTTTCCACCTACCAAATCTATTCACAAGGCTTTGGTCAGCCCCGAAGTTATAGCACAAGACATTTACCCAAGGTGCCACGCAGTGGACTGAATCCTGGACCATGTGGTTGGGGAGCAAGCTTCTTACCACACAGAAAAGATGTTGAACAAAATTAGTGATGTGAGTTTAATAAGCCTTATGAGTAGAAGAAAACTGTGAGGAAGCCCATTATGTTTTACCGGTGGATCCTTTTGATTCCTATTCTATTCTACTGAATCCCTATACACATTCGATGTTTAAAATAGACCTGGGTATTTTTATAATAAAATTGTAGGAATATTTTGTGTATTGTAGAAGTATGACCAATTTATTGCACATAGATTTTAACAAAATCTTATGTGGAGCCCCTCAAGGGCCGTATGGACCTTGCTTGAGAACCACTGATGTATACCATTATCTTCTTTATTATTTTATTATTGTCCACTTGGAGTAAGCCAAGACTGTGTTGGCTCCAATGAAAATTAATCCTATCATCTCATGCTTTCTGCTTACATAAAAAATGGATACTCTCTTTTCTCTCTTTTACTCTTTTACTTGTTTCAGTCATCTGACTGCAGCCATGCTGGAGCACCGCCTTTAGTCGAGCAAATCGACCCCAGGACTTATTCTTTGGAAGCCTAGTACTTATTCTATCGGTCTCTTTTGCCGAACCGCTAAGTTACGGGGACGTAAACACACCACCATCGGTTGTCAAGCAATGGTGGAGGGACAAACACAGACACACATACATATATATATATAAGATCAACTGACCATAAAAATATACCGCTACCATCCTCCACCTCTATCTCTCCTCTATCCCCTTTCACATTCTGTCTTCATGACTTGACCTAATTACCGATCGCTTTTCACTTGACTTGGGCATTCTTCAAGTAAACAAGCAAAAATCCATCACAGTATGGCATATATTCACCTCTGCTATCTATGCTGTATCAGCCTTCGCTCCAACATCTATTTCCGGATTATCCCCACAAGGATTACTTTACATGGATTTTTACACGGATATTTGCTACTGGAATGAAACCACACTTCAAGTACTGTTCTCTCTTTTTTTCAGCGCATCACACTCTTTACCACTTCATACTAAAAATATCCGCCTATGGATATAATAATAGATTCCTTTATTTTTTCTGTCTCCGATGAAGGGAAGTACTGGATCTTCCCAGAAACAGCTGTAAGACTCTATCCATAAAATACTTCTCCAACCTTACCATTGCTTTCTTTATCTTTTTATTTATATATATATATATATATATATATATATATAC
>NC_068985.1:98812969-98813984 GCF_001194135.2 Octopus bimaculoides | reverse complement strand
TATATATATATATATATATATATATATATATATACGACGGGCTTCTTTCAGTTTCCGTCTACCAAATCCACTCACAAGGCTTTGGTCGGCCTGAGGCTATAGTAGAAGACACTTGCCCAAGGTGCCATGCAGTGGGACAGCCCCCGGATCCATGTGGTTGGTAAGCAAGCTACTTACCACACAGCCACTCCTGCATATGGCTATGTGGTTAAGAAACTCACTTTGCAACTATGTGGTTCTGGGCTCAGTTCCATCATGCAGAACCTTGGGCAAGTGTTATAACCCTAGGCCAACCAATACATAGTGAGTGAATTTGGTCAACAGACTCTTTGTGCGAGCCCATCATATATGTGTGTGTGTGTGTGTGCATCTTCGTGTTTGTTCTCCACCACCCCTTGACAGCTGGTGTTGGTTTGTTTACATCTACATAACTTAGCAGTTTGGCAAAAGAGAATAACAGAATAAGTACAGGGCATAAAAATTAGTACTGGGGTCAATGTCAATTTGTTTGAATAAACCCTTCAAGGTGGTATCCCAGCATGGCCAGAGTCCAATGGCTGAAACAAAAAAAAAACACTAAAAAATGAAAGCAAAGAATTAGTATACTTACAAATTCAAACCCATACCAATTGCATCAGTAGCTACCATGATTTTACAGCTAGTTGTAGGATCGTTAAACTTCTGGGCCTGAGCTAGTTTTGTTCCTGTAAAACACAAATATATTGTTTGCCTTTATTTCTTAATGAGACTACATGAAAAGGCAGCAACTTCAAAAGTTCTTCTCGGATCAAACAGTATTGAAATTCTACGTCAATGGTTCTCAATGGACTGAACTCGAAACCATGTGGTTGGTAAGCAAGCTACTTACCACACAGCCACTCCTGCACCTATATGTATGGAAAGTAACTTACCAGGTGGAAGACCTCCATAGATCACAGCTACTTCATTGCCTCGCTTCTCTAATTCTTGGCTAATGTAGAAGATGTCTTTCTTACTGAAACATACAAAGCAGTCG
>NC_068985.1:98808870-98810304 GCF_001194135.2 Octopus bimaculoides | reverse complement strand
CAAACACCAACACAAATGCACCGACACACACACACACACACACACACCAACACACACACACCACCAACACACACATCACCACCACCAACAAACACCAACACACACACATCAACACACACCAACACACACACATATATACAGAATGAAATACTTACATAACATATTAATATTAGTCATTTCAATAGTAGAGGCCACATGCTCAGAAGAAGTCTCATCTTCACTAGCAAAGCGTCGTTCCTCACCAGTCACAAGATCACAAGGGGTTCCCTAATGAGAAAAAAAAAACAAAACAATAAATAGATAAACCAGAACAGATCAAATAAGAACAATAAGCGCTAAAACGCTAAACTCAATCAATTACTTGCACTCTCCAGTCTAGAAAGATTCTGTAAAAGCTATGGGCATAACCCCATCTTGCTTGGGCAAACACCAACAACATTTTAATGTTTGCTTTTCCATGCTTGCATGAGTCAGAAAGAATTTGTTGAGGCAGATACCCTTCCTGTGGCAAAAGCTCATCAGTTTCCAAGAAAGGTAATATTTCTCCAGACATTTTTAGAAATAATACGTTTCTAAATCTCTCAGAGATTTATGCAGTAGTGATACGATGAAGTAGTTGTATGCTGTCAACTTAATGTGACAGTCCCCTGAAGGGAATAATACTACTGTTGGTTAGATCAAGGAAGCTGCACCGCTTCCTGTCATGCTACTCCAGACTGGTGGAGGCGCAATGGCCCAGTCGTTAGGGCAGCGGACTCGAGGTCATAGGGTTGCGGTTTCGATTCCCAGACCAGGCGTTGTGAGTGTTTATTGAGCAAAGACACCTAAAGCTCGATGAGGCTCTGGCAGGGGATGGTGACGAACGCTGGTAGACAGCTATCATGCACAAAATGCCAGCTTCCGAACCCTGTTTTCTGATTGAGTAAAAATAATCCAACTTTAAAACCTTTGTATCATTTTCCTAAAAATTCTTCTGGAACAAGCGAATAACAACATCAGATTCATTGTGAAAAATTAAATTAAATATACCAAATTTGAAACTTTTCACATAATTCTGAAATTTCAAAATCAGTGACAGCAACAGAAAAGATTCCCTTTTAGTCTTGCAGGGGACAAGGTAACCTCACTAGTGCTGGAACCATGAGATAATATGCAATCTCTAAAATGGTTGTGAATGAGTGGAGGCAGCAAAGGATCAAGAAGACTCTTCTGTTTGGTTTAAAATTCAAGGCAGTGCCCTAGCATAGCTGCAGTCTAATAACCAAAACAAGTAAAAGAATTGAATAGATGTAGTCCAAGCATCACATTTTACTTGGTATAAAAACAAAAAAGGATGATAAAAATAACAAGAGGTGATGGTCACCGCTGGGACACTTTTGATTATATATCTGCTCAATCAGATGACAATAACAACCATTGTTGTTTAACAATTTT
>NC_068985.1:98802386-98808298 GCF_001194135.2 Octopus bimaculoides | reverse complement strand
TATATATATGTATGTATGTATGTATGTGTGTGTATATGTTTGTGTCTATGTATGTTTGTCCCCCCAACATCGTTTGACAACTGATACTGTTGTGTTTACGTCCCTGTAACTTAGCGGTTCGGCAAGAGACTGATAGAATAAGTACTAGGTTTCCAAAGAATAAATCCTGGGGTCGATTTGCTCGACTAAAGGTGGTGCTCCAGCATGGCCGCAGTCAAATGACTGAAACAAATAAAAGAGTAATTAAGGAAATAATTATGTCTTCCATCAACAACTTTTGTCAAATCAATTTTTAACAAAAGGAATATAAATGAATTGATGAGGGACGCCCTACACAGCTGCTTAATCTACTGGACATAGCAGATGAATAGCATTCATATTACACCCCAAAAGCACCAACGTGGTCACAGCTGAATGCCTTTAATCATAGATTTGCTCAATCAAGGATGACTTGGGGTTAAAAAATAACAGGAATATGAGAGTGTGTGTGTGTGTGTAATCAATGTGTGTACCAATGGTTCATCACACAAATCTATTTTATTCAATGTAAACATACCAGTTGGCTGGTAGCCTGAGATCACTGATTTTTTTCAGATCATCCATACAAACAAGATGCGGGAACACTTCTCGAGCATGTTGCAGGAAATATGGGAAAATATCATTAACGTGACCTGAAATTAAGAAACACACAATAAACTCATATTAATAATAATAAAAAATTAAAAAAGGCTACAATGTCATGGTCCATACAGCTGGATATCCTTCCTAACACGAACCATTTTACAGATGGACATAGAAAATTCAAACAATGCAGTATAGAAAGAAAGATAAGTTAATTCAAGTTTTCAACTTTATCAAGCTCAAATCATGGTCAAGCAACATTATTACTATTATTATGGCAGGGTTCCAACCCAGGCCGTAGCTATGAAGTCTGTTTACTACACTTCTCGGTCCGCCATCTCTCTCTCTTCACCCTTTTAAAGCCTAGCCAGGCTCATGGGCCCGGTTTCCCGGTTTCAATGGTGTATGTGTTCCCTAGCTGGACGGGATGCCAATCCATCGCAGTGTTACTCATTTCCGCTAGCTGAGTGGACTGGAGCAACATGAAATGAAGTGTTTTGCTCAAGAACACAACGCGTCGCCCGGTCCAGGAATCGAAACCACAATCTTACGATCATGATGCAGACACCCTACCCACTAAGCCACGAGCTTTCACTCGGTCCACCATCACTGCCTCTAAAGTTAGCGAGAAGATCAGACAAAGACAGCTACAACTATCTGGTCACTGCCAATTAGTCTTGTGGAACTCACTTCATGGTGATGTAAGAAGAGGAAAATGTTGTTACTAGCAACATGTTAAGACCAATATACTGAATAAATGTAATGTCTTGTTTAATCTGCATTGTTTCAATGCCCATCAATCATCTATACTTATTTATAATTACAAAGTATACAGATGCGACCAAAGCCTTGTGAGTGGATTTGGTAGACGGAAACTGAAAAAAGCCCGTCGTATATATGTATATATATATGTGTGTGTTTGTACCCCCAACATCGCTTGACAACCGATGCTGGTGTGTTTACGTCCCCCGTAACTTAGAGGTTCGGCAAAAGAGACCGATAGAATAAAAACTAGGCTTACAAAGAATAAGTCCTGCGGTCGATTTTCTCGACTAAAGGCGGTGCTCCAGCATGGCTGCAGTCAAATGATTGAAACAAGTAAAGAGAGAGATGTCTTTTGAAGAGAAAGAGAAAGACAGACAGAGAGAAGGAAAGAGCGGGAGAGAGAAAGAGAGAGGATTGTATATTATTTTTATTAAAATGTACATCAAGATAATTAACAACATACCAGCTCCATGAATGATGTCATTCATTATGATGTAAAGGTCAGCATTCAAGTTTTGAAGCGCTGAACAAAACTGTCGGAAACTGATGTAAGCTTCATGAAAAAGTTTTCCTAAAATGAGAAAGATAAAAATAAAAAATCAATATTTAGTATCATTATTTTTGTTTTCCATGGTTCTTATTGTATGTGAGGAGGTGCAATGGCCCAGTGGTTAGGGCAGCGGACTCGCGGTCATAGGATCGCGGTTTTGATTCCCAGACCGGGCGTTGTGAGTGTATATTGAGCGAAAACACCTAAAAGCTCCACGAGGCTCCGGCAGGGGATGGTGGTGAACCCTGCTGTACTCTTTCACTACAACACCACAACTTTCTCTCACTCTTACTTCCTGTTTCTGTTGTGCCTGTAATTCAAAAGGTCAGCCTTGTCACACTGTGTCACGCTGAATATCCCCAAGAACTACGTTAAGGGTACACGTGTCTGTGGAGTGCTCAGCCACTTGCACGTTAATTTCATGAACAGGCTGTTCCATTGATCGGATCAATGAGAACCTTCGACGTCATAAGCGACGGAGTGCCAACAACATTGTATGTGAAAACAAGTTGATAAATCATATTGTGTTTTGGTAGGTTCATGCCGTCAATAGAAAACTTCAGTTTTACTACCAATCAATTGAATAATTAATCAATTATTAGGTGGTCTCACATGAAATGTCATATTTCAAATGGGTTTCTTATGAGTCATTTATAAATGGATCTTTTATGAGTTTCTATATATATGCTTAACTCTTTTCCTTTTTAGACAATGTGCCTGAGAAGACCCAGCAAGCCAAGTGAGACCATAACCTGTGGCCTATGCCAGTGGTGTAATCAGCCCACTTAGGTGTACCTTTCTTTCATTGGACACTAAACTCTGCTTGTGAAGACCTGTTGAGGCAAGTGAAATCAAAATCAGATTCGATGACAGCACCGCATGACTGGCATTTGTGCTAGTGGAGCGCTAAGAGCACCATCCAAGCGTGATCGTTGCCAGGGCCACTGACTGGCCCCCGTGCTGCTGGCACGTAAAAAGCAACATTCGAGCATGATCGTTACCAGCGTCGCCTTACTGACAATTGTGTCGGTGGTATGTGGAAAACAACATTCAAGCAAGGGCATTGCCATTGCCGCTGGACTGATACCTGCTGACAATGCAAAAGGGTTTCCAGCATTGTAATGAATATAGAAGAGCATGCAAAATCTCTGAGTAATTCCAGCAGCTTCAGTGTGGGGCATAGCATCTCTGATGTTTATTTCATCTACGAAATGTAATTAAAAAGAAAAACGAATACTTACTGTCTAATCCATTCTCAGCAGCAAGTGCTCGGATTTCAGGCTTCTGATAAAATGTATTTAACAATTGCAATAAGTCGGCTGAAAACAAAAGATGGAAAAAATGTTACGAAGTAACTCAGAACACAACTAAATATCACAATATACTGTGGTCTGATGCTCTACAAATTCTGCCATTTACTCATGTGTATGTATGTGTGTGGATGCACATGCACAGGCATGGCTGTGTGGTAAGAAGTTTGCTTCCCAACTGCATGGTTTTGGATTCAATCCCACTGCATGACACCTTGAGTAAGTGCCTTCTACATCAGCTCTAAGTTGAACAAAGCCTTTTGAGTGGACTTGGTACAGGGAAATTGAAAGAAGTCCCTCGTTTATGTGCCTCTGTATTGAAAATACAGAAACTCATGGCACACTTATGTGTTATGACACATCAGGTGTTGAAAACATTTGCTGTAGAGTGTGGTTTAATTTAGTGGTCACATTGTCTCATTCATATTAGATATGTTGTTGAGACAAACACTACATTGTGAACATAGCCTGGTGTTGCCATCCGGTTTCACCAGTCCTCAGTCAAATCATCCAACCCATGCTAGCATGGAAAGCGGACGTTAAACGATGATGATGATGATGTAAGTCCAACCGTATCGTTTCAGGTTTAATCCGGCTACATGACACCGTTCCCAAGAGCCTTCTACTGCAACCCTGGACTGACCAAAGCCTAGTGAGTGGATTTGTTTGACAGAAACTGAAAGTAACCCATCATGGCCTCGTGGTTTGCTTGTTGCTCTCTCGATTGTCAAACAGTGGGTTCAGTTACCAGACCAGGCAGTGCATTGTGCTCATAAGCAAAACATTTCATTTCATGTTGCTCTACTAGGGGGAGAGTGGCAGAATTAGTGGTGTGTTGGCTGGCAGAGATGTTTTACAGTATATCTTCCAGCTCTCTACATTCTGAGTTCAAATCCCACCTGCCTGGAGATGGCAATGAGAAACCGCTCCTTTATTTATCCCAAGTCTAATCATGGAAGTTCCTGTAATCTATTTAATGATGGCAAGGGAAGGTACAGGCCCTCACATGGGAGTGCTGGAGAAAGTTCACATGCACAGGACTTGCCCGCCACTAGACGAGATATATATGTGTGTGTGTGTGTGTGTGTGTGTGTGTGTGTGTGTAATGTATTTGTCATCCACCACTGCTTGACAACTGGTTTTGATTTGTTTTGTATCTCCATGACTTAGTAGTTTGGCAAAAAGGGACTGATAAAGAATAAGGACCAGGCTTGAAGAAAAGTACTGAAAGTGATTCATTTGACTAAAATCTTTGAAGGTTATGCTCCAGCATGGTCGCAAAAGAAAAAAAAACGTTTTGAAAGAATATTAAAACAAAAGATCACTAATGATTGAATCAAATGATTAAATTACAAGGACTTATTTTATTTACGTGGGAAAGTGGGACGGAATTCATTTATGGTTTATAGCACCATTTGAGCATGATCGTTACCAACGTCGCCTTCCTGATACTTGTGCCAGTGGCACGTGAAAAGACATTCGAGTGAGATCATTGCCAGTGCCGCTGGACTGGCTCCTGTGCAGGTGGCATGTAAAATACACCATTTCGATCATGGCCATTGCCAGTACCTCCTGACTGGTCTTCGTACAGTGTGTCACATAAAAGCACCCACTACACTCTCGGAGTGGTTGGCGTTAGGAAGGGCATCCAGCTGTAGAAACTCTGCCAAATCAGATTGGAGCCTGGTGTAGCCATCTGGTTTCACCAGTCTTCAGTCAAATCATCCAACCCATGCTAGCATGGAAAGGGGACGTTAAATGATGATGATAATGATTATTATTGTTTAACCTCAGCAGCCCTGATCGAGTAGACCCCAGATAAAAGGTGTTCCTGTTTTGATTACCCCATCTTTTTGTAGATGGTAGGCTGTGAGTAGAGAGTGATTTAGTTACTCTTTTTTGTTTTTGGATTTGGTTTGCAAGATTTTTTATGTGATTTCGTGTGTTGAAGCATATTCTGTTGTATCTGAGGAGAGTCATTTTCTTACCGTGCCTTAAAATTTAACACACACACCGTTAAAATTTCCACTTCTTTTCTTTTTTTTTTTGGAAATTTTAACGGTGAGTGTGTTAAATTTTAAGGCACGAAAGGAAAATGACTCTCCCCAGACACAACAGAATATATGAAGACTGTCTTATTGATTTGGGTGTTATAGGTTTTTGGTTTGACAAGGTGGGCGCCTTTGTTCATCACTATAGCTATCCCTACATCCTTCTGACTGACCCCTGTTCCTGTCACTGTCCTTCCCTCCCTCGCTCACTACACTTCACATCATCTCCATGTTCCTTGTCTGCTTCTGGTTTTTGTTACTGCTGCTCTTCCCCTCACCTTCTTAACTCCTCCTCTCTGATGCAATTCTATTTCCTTCACCTTTCCTCTAGTCCACTGGTTCCCAAACTTTCAGGCTGTTGCCCCTTGGTTCTAAGTTCACATTCCTAGTGCCCCACCCACTCCACTTACCATCAGACACTAGGATAACACACATGCAGACACAAAGATCACACAGATATATATATATATATATATATATATATATATATATATATATAAACACACCAGCATCGGTTGTCAAGCGATGTTGGGGGGGACAAATACAGACACACAAACATATACACACACATACATATATATATATATATATATATATATATATACATATATACGA
>NC_068985.1:98799550-98801693 GCF_001194135.2 Octopus bimaculoides | reverse complement strand
GGGGGGGGGGAGGCGAAATTTTGAAATTGAGATTTTTGGAAAATTTTTTTTCAGAATCGGAATCTCCATAGCCTAAAACGTAGGATTCCGTAAAAAAAATAAATAAATAAGGGGGAAAGGTTCAGATTACATATAGCCCATCTGGACCCCGCGTAACTTTCCCCGATATAACGCTTCGTTAAAAGAAATCAACAAGCTTAATTTTCAAATTAAAATTTAGTACGAGTGGCCACTACCTATCAACGTTCCACGAAAACAGGGAAAAAAAGACTTTAATATTGAATAACATGATTTCAACGAAGACTCAAACCATAGTCATCAAATTCCACCGGTACACCGGAAATCGTATTTCAAAGACGAGATACAAGAGTTCTTTCGACCCTGAAAAATGTAGGTCGTCGTATATAAACCGCAAACATCAACCTTCACATTCAACATGAGATAATCGCTTTTCTCGATATAAGAAGATGTAAGGATGATAAGTTGCTACATTGCCGAAAATTACTTCGTCCTCTTCGACCGGTGATATAAACATAAATACATGGATAATTATTAATACTTAAAACTAAATAATAAGATATCAACGAAGCCTTAACGTGACAAAATGACAACATAGTTAATTTCTTACTGAGTATAAATCACACATACATGTTTTTCTTCTTCTTATCACTCTATACAAATAATTATTAAATACACGGGACATAGCTTATAATTTATTTTGACAGTAGCACCAGAAACCACACATGCGATGTTGTCCCCTCACGATTGTAATCGAAATTCTCTGGAGCAGCTTTGTAGACGTAAAGCCTGGCCCAACACCTCCAACATTTTGAAACCCATTTCGGAAATAAACTTGAAAGAAAGAGACCCCAAGTTATCGGCTGAAATATTTTATGCCTGAGTAGATTACAATATTTGCCATATTTTATTTCGTCGACATGTAACTTGTACACAATGAATATGAGTAATATTAAATAGAAATAACAAGTAAATATATACAATTTTTACAATGATGAAAATAATACAAAAAATATATTCATGGGAAACACGATTAAAACTAGATATGAGATTTACTGTGAAGTCGGGCCGTTTGTTCGCAAATATAAAAAATTCTTTGTTTATAAGTTCGGGAACATGACCTTTACAAGCTTCCCTAGATGTATACGCTTAATGGGGCCAAAACCAAATCTGAAAGTGTGCAGACAAAATGTAGGTGAGGGTGAAACAAGGAAATTTAATCCGAAAACCAGCAAAACAGTAAATTTAGCTGAAATTATCCAGGAATCAGGTTGTCATATTAAACCGGGTACCGTGTATTTTGTTAATTACCGAATATTTATTACATTAATACACGAAGGTCACATACTTGCCTTTATTAAGTGTCCCACTGAGTTCGGCCCCGATATTATCACTGTCTTTATTCATCGGAGAAGCTCTCACAGGATAGAATAAAGAACTTAAATCCTTGTTTTGGCCGGAATTTTTCCAACGACATGGTAAATAAAATATATCAGCAGACGATCGATGAGAAATATGATGAACCGTGTTTAAACAAGAAATATGACGATGATATAGTTTAGATACACTAACAGTGTTTCGAAAATATTTTGTAGATCTTACAGCGAATATTAGAGCCATTGATGCAAATCAAATTCCTTTTTGTATTCATATATTGTATTTAAATATAATTTCGTCCCTGTTTGTGTCATTGCTGTGTCTAGGCTATGTGCACCGCGTGTTTTGGCAGGGGAGATGACTCTGGTGACTTACTCTAATGCAAAGTACTTCCGACGAGAAATGTTCGAATTTTTATTATACCCATATACTCTCATTTACTCTTTTACTCGTTTCAGTCATTTGACTGTGACCATGCTGGAGCACCACCTTTAGTCGAACAAATCGACCACAGAACTTATTCTTTGAAAGCCTAGTACTTATTCTATTGGCCTGTTTTGCCGAACCGCTAGGTTACGGGGACGTAAACACACCAGCATCGGTTGTCAAGCGATGCTGGGGGGACAAACACAGACACACAAACATATACACACACATACATATATATATATACATATATACGACGGGCTTCTTTCAGTTTCCGTCTACCAAATCCACTCACAAGGCTTTGGTCGGTCCAAGGCTATAG
>NC_068985.1:98795262-98798613 GCF_001194135.2 Octopus bimaculoides | reverse complement strand
TATATATATATATATATATATATATATATATATGAGAGAGAGAGTGTACACAAGTCCGTGTAAAGTTGGTCATAAACTTAGGCTAAAAGTGAAAAAACGTAAGACTCTTTTCAAACTAGCCGTTAAATTTTCTAAGTGATTAGTGCTAAATACGAATGATTTATTATGCACTTTTTAAGGTTATATACACGAGCAAAAGTAAATAAAACGAATTCGTTTGTGAAAGGTAAATTAAGTGAGTTGACTCCCTTCAAATTGTAACCACATAGCTGATTTACCTGAATTCCCCCTTTCTTTCTCTCTCTCTCTCTTTATATTATATACATACACGGATGTGTGTATAATCTATTTATCAATCTCTCTATATAGATGTTGTCACATGTGAGGAGTCGTCGTTCGTGGCGACACGCCTCCTTCTTCTCTTTCTTATAAATTGTGTGTCACGTGTTGTAGTGTTTAAAGATGGCTGACCTGGTGAGTTTTGTGTCTCTGTCGTTTCTTCTAATTTTCGCTTTTCTCACTCCAGGAGTGTCGGCGTTCGATGCCGGTGATGCACTGGCACTGGTGCTGGGACTCGTGGTTGGCATTCTCGGCATATGTGCCTGTTTAGGTTACTATGCCAGAAAACGGAACTTGGTGTAATAATGTATTACATGTTTATTTCATTGTAAAAAGTGGGTCGTGATGTTTCATACCAAGCAGTCAACACTTCTCTGGATGATTCACAACTGCTTCCTCCCTGCCAAACGGAAACGAAAAAAGGAAGTGAAAAACACCCGTATCTTACGTTTTATTTAAAAAAGAAAAAAAGCAAGAAAATTCTGATACTATGGAATATTTTGAGTATGAGTTTTTCCCATCTTTTTGTCCTGCCACATTACTATTTGAGGTGATTACCAATCATAATTTAAACAGCCGCACACCTCTCTGGAAATCTGCTAATTATAGTCATTACAATAACAATCACAAAACACCAGCCTAATCTTATTTATACGTGTTTCATATAACATAAAGAAAGAAATACTTTTCTTCTGAATGGTTTTTTGTCTCCCAACTCTGCCGACGGCTACAACCTTTCACTGTTTTATTCTCTCACTACTTTCACACAACTTTTATTCTGCAGCAATATAAACTCTGAAAATAAACAATAATAATAATAAAAAAAGATGAAGCCACAACTATAAGTTCATCATTTTAGAAAACTAATATATATGTGATAATTCATGAACAACATATTTTCATTAAAATTCTATCCTTATTTGTCTGTTCGTCTCCCAACATGAACTGTTGTGTGTGTTTGTATAAGACAATTGAAATGCAAAATACAAGAAATAATTTTCAAAGCAACTTTTGTTTACCTAACCATCGTCTGTGTGTTGAAACTAAACTTATGACATGTACTGTTTTGATTTCTTGTATCTAAATTAATTTTCTAAGTAAAGAAAATACGTATTTTTGTAAACCTAAGTAAGGAATATTAGGATATTCACTATATTTGTATTTGATTCATAATTTAATTTCAGTTTGACTAACGTATAATAGTATTGCCAAACTATACAGCTGTTACCACGTCTAACCTACTTCACTTTCATTTCGTTAATATTACATTAGCTAGTTATACGTCAACACGTGTGTATCAAACAACATAGCAATATTGACTATTTGTTTAAAAACATTTAATGAAAATCAGTTTAAGGAAAATATCTATGAAAATGACCGATACCGGACAGCCGTAATTTGAACCTGAATACTGTTGAGATGGTTTTCTTGTATGTTGTACACCGTTGTAACTCTTTTTCTCTTGTTCGATTAACGTCCCACCCGCCTCTTTCTCTTTATTAATTCAATGAAATAGTTTGTATTTAGTTTGTCTCTGCTTCCGTTTATTATTATTATTATTATTTTTTTTTAGATTACATTAACTGCATAAGTTTATAAAATAGATTATCAGCTTTGCAATTTGAAATGTTAGGTACGCCTTTCTGACTCTATTTCACTAACAGCAAACATACTTTTAATTCCATGCAGTTCATTACTTCCTTGATACTATCTTGGCTTTTGATGACTTCTTTGGATAACTGCCTGCAATACAAACAATTTCATTATTTAACTTGTTTATCACTAAACAGTCTCAAGCTATGCATGAACTGACTTTGAGCCTCTGTTCATGAACCTGTTACTTTTTTTTATGTTAATTTCCTGATGTAATTTAGCAGAATTGTTAGCTTCAAAACAAATTCCTTGTATTTAGGTACAAGCCTTTATGTCCGGGATTAAAATTCCACTGAGCCTGAGTTTTTCATTCTTCCAGAGTTAAGAACAATCAGCTTTACACACACACACACACACACACACACACACATACACGGAGTCTAAATGTGTGGCATTGTACCTGTATTGGAAATAAATTTCCTACTATTTCTAAACTAGCCCTTCTGTGTTCTCACCTGTAAATAATAACCAGCCAGTGATAACAATTTCTATGTAAATGTAGTGATGAATACATCATATCCCAAGTGATTAAACTTGTCCAAACAATTGTTTTCTTCCATAAATATATCTCTGTGGGGAGGACCATTTCTATTGATATATAGATGTTCATATTTTTATATACAATAAAAACAAAATATTTTACTTCAAATAACAAAAGGAAACTGCTTGTAGTGGCAATTAAGGTTGTTAGAAAAACTTAAATCTCCTGCCTTTTTCTTGCTTCCATGGAATTTAAGCATCCTTTTATAGTTTATTACTCTGTTTCCAATAAAATGGTATATTTGTTTCCAGTTTATATGTTAATGTTATACATATTAACCTTTGTAAACTCTGTTCTGTTCTGAAATATTAAGATATTTGTGAATTAAGATATTAACTAACAATACCCAATTTGATTATATATATATATATATATATATATATATATATTATTCAAAAGAATTCCAACTCTGTTTTTTTATGTTTTATTTATAGTATTAATGTAGGATAGAGAATATATAGTAAAATGAAATGAAGCATTTACTGTCTTATTGAATATTAAAGGACTCTTTCTTGCATTTTAGCAGTCTTCAAGGTCCCATTTCACAGGAATATATATAAAGGACAAAAGACAGTCAGTCAACTACAGTTGAAACATTCCTGTCACAACATGGGACCTTGAAGGTTGCTAAAATGCAAGAAAGTATACTAGTAATTTAATATTTCATTTATTCAATAAAGACAATCAATACTTCCTTCCATTTTGCTGTTTATACTATATATTCTATATCCTACATTAATATTATAAGAATATAAATAAAACATAAATAACAAACAGTTGGAATTCTTTTGAATAGTATATTCCTCTATACACTATCA
>NC_068985.1:98792876-98794652 GCF_001194135.2 Octopus bimaculoides | reverse complement strand
TATATATATATATATATATAAAATGGAGCTTTTTTTTGCCTCAAAATACAGACATTACTGCCTCTTGAATACATGTCTCATGCATTCCACTTCCAGTGAATTTTATTGAAATACTCATTCTCTGCATTACCATAATCACAAGAAGCCTACTTTTATTTATTTATTTATTGTTTACATATGTATTTTTGTGAATAGTGTTTGATTTCTAACAAGGCCAATTGCTGGTTCATTTAAGATGTGAGAGTGACGGGAAGCTACCATAACAAATTGGTCAAAAGATACCACAGCATTTTTTGTTCTAACTCATTGGTTTATCAGTTTCCATGCTTAAATATACACAGGGTGTGGTGAATAAATTGTCATCTAAATTATGCAAAAATGAAAATAACACCAACATCTCATTTTAAAAGATATGTTTACCAAAATTACATAAAAATATGTGGTCACAGAAATTGTCTGACAGCCATGACTGGGCTCTCTTGCTTGTGTGGCATGGTGCAGAGTCCTGTTGCCAGATATAGGCTTCCATCAGCCACCCTCTTGACCCGAGGGAGCACTACCTCTTCTAGGCACTTGATGTAGGCCTCTGTGTTGAGTCTGAAACTGTGTAGGAAGATGGATACATAACATCCCCATCACCAGCGATCACTCCAAACACCATGACGTTGACTGGCTGTTTGATTTTTATCACTCTCGGTACATGTTTTGGGGACACAGCAAGTCATTGGTTGTTCTGTGTGTTCATCTGATCCTGGCAGAAATTTTTCTCATCTTAGAAAAACCAAAGTATGTTCAATTGGAGGGGATGCTTAAGTTTGTTCAAAAGCTTCGTAGTGTGGTCTTCCCTAGTCTTTGATGGCTTGGGATAAAAATTGGCCCTTTCTCATCTTGTATGAGGAATACCAAATGTACTCATGCACTACCTGCTTGATAAGAAACTCAGACTCTCCCATATCCCTGTCAATGGACCTGATTGATTTGGAGGGAGCATTGTCAATCATGGCCTGGATTTCACCAACAAATTCAAGAGTTGTTTTCTTATGAGAACGATTAAAGTGAGTTTTCCAAGCTGCTTTGCTTTCATAATTATTAGACTCCTCCAACTCTTTTCAAATCCTTGGTACTGTTCTCAGAAATGACACTGGAACACTTTGAAATGTTCATATTGGAGCTTCCGGCATGAATGCTAAGCAGCACACCATGTCATTTCCAAATTTCTGGCAGCGAATTGCATCACGGTGCTGTTTTTCTCACTGACAGTGCCTAACTAACCCTACCATACTATGTATTCGATAAAATCAAAAACAAACAATGCTCATCCATGAAATAAAAACTATAAAATGGCGACAATTTACCCATCACACCCTTTATATATATATTTCTCCCAGCGTTCAGTATTTTCCTCTTGTTCTGGTCTAACGACCCTCCATGTATGTTTGTTTTCATTTGGTTTCCTTGTATGTCTCCACTGTCCTGTTTTTGTTCCCAACTTTGACCCTCCATAAATTTTAAATTTTATTTTGGAATTTATGGGAGCAACTTTCTTTGAAGACTCATATTGTCATTGAATGCTTGAAATTAGGAGTTGATAGACAGCCAACAACTGATGAAGGGTTTTTCTGTTTATTTGTCCCGTTTTCCATGTTTTTCTCTCGTTGTTTACGTATTTAACTCTTATGTCTACATATGTTGTTTACACAGTTGTTTACACAGTTGGTGACGTCCTATACCTATATATGTATATATATATATATATATATATATATATATATATAT
>NC_068985.1:98783126-98790695 GCF_001194135.2 Octopus bimaculoides | reverse complement strand
TATATATATATATATGAATAACATTATGCTATTTATATATATATATATATGAATAACATTATGCTATTTATATATATATATATGAATAACATTATGCTATTTATATATATATATATATATGAATAACATTATGCATAAGAGGCAATTAAAAGGGTTGGTATTGGGAAAAGTATCCAGCCATAAGACTCTACCTCTAAAAGGCCAGTCCAAACTATGCCAGCATCGAAAAGCAAATGTAAAAACAATATTTATGACTTCAATTTTTGAAGTAAATTCACAGTTCCTTGTTGATTTACAGATGATTTAAAGTAAAGATGCTCAACTACTAAATCAAAATAGTGAACTCTATGTATTTAGCTCATGATTTCAAAGTTTTCCATCAGATCTTACTACTTGTCTTTTCTGAAATTTTAGATATTGCTTCGGAGTTAAAACTACATCAAAAACAGAAGGCCAACACAGTTGAGAGAACATGTTTAGTTACAATTAAAGCACTCCAAATTTAATCTGTCTGGTGGTAAATCCACTCACAAGACTTTGGTCAACCTGACATTATAGTAGAAGACACTTACCCAAAGTGCCACACAGTGGGACTGAACCCAGAACCATGTGGTTTGTAAGCAAGCTACTTACCACACAACCACTCCTGCACCTTTACAAACAGTTATATATATATAATTAGTATGAATATATAGACTCACAAGATTATCCATCATACATATCTATATATGTAAGAATTTGATCTCTGTAACATAATGTGACAAAGCATTCCCTTGATGCTTTATTATGATGAGTCTAGGACATTTACCCCAACAAGGACAGTTACCCCTGAGGATAACAGTCTCCTTGGACAATTACCCCTAAGCAGTTAACCCCTGATATGTACCGTATTTTCTGGTGTGTAAGTCACTATTTTTTATCTGGGAAAACTTAGCGTGTGGCTTATAGAAAGGTGCGCCTAATGTGTATTTTTTTTTCTAAGTTTCAGGTGGAAAATGATTTGTGTATGGAGATCGAATGAGTCCACAGATTTTATATATTGGAGAGGGGTTAATTAACCAATGGAGAATAATTTTCCCAGTGAGTAGTTGTCATTGGAGGGAATTGTCCTGATATGATTGTGGTTCAACATCCAATTGCTCTTGGAACACCCAGTACAAAGGTTGCAAATTGCAATAATGGTGACGTGTATGTAGATAACAAGTATTATCTTGAGTTTATCATAATTTCTCTCTCTTTCCCTCCCTCTGTCTCCCTCACACACACACACACACACACGCACGCACGCACGCACGCACACACACACGCACATGCACATGCACACACACACACACACAAAAATATGCATATGTAAAAGGGTGTATAATAGCAATCGTGAGCAGAACCTATTACCCACTGAGCTACAGAATTCAGGGGTGTTATAAGCAATTGTGAATTTAATAATTTTCTAATAAGTGATAACCCCCAAGTCAGATCTAGGTGTTAATTGTTGTTATGTATGGGGCTGTATACACACACACATGTATATACTCATGCTTGTATAAATTAACCCCAACTGGAAATGTGACACCCACTTATTGTAAATGTTAAAGGTTGATTGAGCTTTTGGACTAATTTTTTGGCAGCTACCTCTGGTGTCAATTGAAGTTAAGTCATTATTTAGCCTCGCAGGATACCAAGTGAAGGTAACATCTGTTAATCAGTCTATTAATCATTCTTTCTGTTTTCAGCTACCATTAACATTCACAGCTGCAGAACGTCTGAGGATGTTTTATGTTCATCATCATGTTTATCATTTAATGTCTGCTTTTCCATGCTTGCATGGGTCAAACAGAATTTGTAGCAGATTTTCTACAGCTGGATGCCTTACTTGTCACCATATCCCAACTATTTTCAAGCAAGACAATCTCCCCATCCTCATCCATAGCCAGACTTCTATGATGGTGATGTGAAGGCACAATGGCCCAGTGGTTAGGGCAGCGGACTCACGGTCATAGGATCGCGGTTTCGATTCCCAGACCGGGCGTTGTGAGTGTTTATTGAGCGAAAACACCTAAAGTTCCACGAGGCTCTGGCAGGGGATGGTGGCGAACCCTGCTGTACTCTTTCACCACAACTTTCTCTCACTCTTACTTCCTGTTTCTGTTGTGCCTGTAATTCAAAGGGTCAGCTTTGTCACGCTGAATATCCCCGAGAACTAAGTTAAGGGTACACGTGTCTGTGGAGTGCTCAGCCACTTGTACATTAATTTCACGAGCAGGCTGTTCCGTTGATCGGATCAACTGGAACTCTCGACATCGTAAGCAACGGAGTGCCAGCAACAACATGATGGTGATATTCATTTATAACTCTCACATGATGTCAAAACAAAGGTGTACACAAATACATATATATGACAAGTCTACCAAATCCACTCACAAGACTTTGGTTGACCCGAGGCTGTAATAGAAGATGCTCTGTTTACTGTGCAGTGGGACTAAGCTTGAGACCTCAATGTTGGGAAGCGAACTTCTTATCACACAGCCACACCTGTCCCTACTTGTTTGAAGTAATTGATTCCTTCATGTCTGTGATAATGGTAAAAAAAACAAGTGCCTTTAGCCAACATTTTGCTTCTATTTTCAATTGCTGCAATGCTAATATTTTTAACATTTGCTGAAAATATTGTATGTCTGATGCCCCTTCATCGTTGTTTCTTACTGCAAAGAAAGGCAATATTTGCAAGTGGCTAGAGATGCTCTCACAGAATACTGGAGATGAAAGACACTGCTTGTCTGACAGTGACACACATTTACAACTGCCATGTGATGTCAAGGCATGGAGGAAGAGATACACACACACACACAGAAACACATACATCATCATCATTTAACATGCATGTTCCATGCTAGCATGGTTGAGACGGTACCACAAGAGCCGGCCAGGCCGAAGCCTGCACTAGACTTCTGTAACTGTTTTGGCAGGATTTTTACAGCTGGGTGCCCTTCCTAACACCAACCACTCAGCAGAGTGGACTAAGTGCTTTTTATCTGGCACAAGCACAGGCGAGGTGAGTAGTGCTCTTTACGTGGCACAAGCACAGGTGGGGTCAGTTTTGGCAAGGTTTTTACAGCTGGATGCCCTTCCAAACATCAACCATTTTACAGTGTGGACTGAGTGCTTTTAAGTGGCACCTGCACTGACAGAGTCACCAAATACTTGCAAGACAAAATCTTTTAAGATGGGAGGAGGTGATGATGAAAAGGTTATAGTGAGACAGATACAGGTGTCTTGCTTTAGAAGAAGTACAAGGTTACATACATACTCACAATAGGCTTCCTTCAGTTTCTGTCTCTCAAATCCACTCTAGGCTTTGATCAGCACAGAGCTATAGTAAAAGACACTTGCTCAAGGTCCCACACAGTAGGACTAAACTCAGAACCATGTAGTCTGAAAGGGAACTTTTTGACAATACTGCCACACCTGAAAATATATTGATGATTCTGTTTCATGTTTTCAAAATCAAAACATGCCTCTGGACCAGGTTGTATTCTTTGAGGGCTTAAATTCTACAAATAACAGAACCTTTGGCAATCTAATTAGAAATCTCTGACTATTGGAATATTACCCCATTCATCGTATGGCTGTGTTTGTCATACTTACTTATGGGTTTTAGTTCCTTAAAAATCACTGTCATATATTGCTAGCATGCTTGTATCGTGGTGACACTAGCTTACAAACTATCATGCAATTTTGAGGAAAGAATACAGTAACATACAAACACATATACACATGTATTTCTACCACAGGCTTTTTTTTAAAGCTTCCATCTATTCAATCCATTGACAAGGCTTTGGTTGGCCCAGGGCTCTAATAGAAGGTACTTATTTCTTTATTGCCCACAGGGGGCTAAACGCAGAGGGGACAGGCAAAGTGATTAAGTTGATTACATCGACTCCAGTGTGTAACTGGTACTTAATTTATCGACCCCAAAAGTCGACCTCGGCAGAATTTGAACTCAGAATGTAGCGGCAGACAAAATACTGCTCAGCATTTAGCCCAGCGTGCTAACGTTTCTACCAGCTCATGGCCTTTAAAAGAAGGTACTTGCTCAAGGTGCTATGCAGTGACATTAAATCTGAAACCATGTGGTTGGGAAGCAAACTTCTTACCACTGAGCTATACCTGCACTTATTCCAAAGATGAACATACAAGCAAGATGCAGTCCTTTGATTTCTTTCAGAAGGCAGTAACTCTAAGAATTGATTCAGATTGTAACAACCCTCCTAACCCATGCCAGCACAAAAAAGCAGACCTGAAATGATACATCTCTCAACATGATACTTTAGATTGAAAAATGTAATTTCTGACTGGTTATCTGTCATATCTGGAGTTTTACAGCACGCTGTGTCATTAGGCTATCACTTTTTATCTTATCTTGTAAACGGGCATTGGTTAATGTGTAACACATATGCATGTGTGTGCGTGTGTATATATATATATATATATATATATATATGTATATATATACAGGTTGTCATCGACCTATGATCTATCCAACTTATGGCTGCTTGTGTTTGTGGTCATACTCTCGCAGTCATTACCCAACATACATGACTATTGGTGAAGACAGGAACAAAAACTGAATTAGAAACAGCAAGGTTGGTTTTTATAAGTGCTATTGTATACTGCAGTGTCAGCGACAAATGCGAACCTCCATGTTTTTTACTTATACTATTGCACCGCTCTACTGATCTAGTTACATTTTAGATAAATCATGGCATTATATATTAAACATGTTGATTACTATTAGTGGGTATAGGTTTGACAAAACTTTAATTTCTAGATATTTTTTGCGGGTGTCAACAGGAGTTGATGTTTATAAACTGTGTCCTTGTGAAGAAAAAAAAAAACGAGTTTCAAGGGAAGTAAATGTGAGTAATGAATAATACAGTTATTTACCTTCATCAGATTTTTCACATGTCTGACAATCTGTGAAGAAATTTATTGAACACTAAATTAACTATGGTTACCCGTTGTTAAGCATTAGTTCAAACTCTTGATAAGCAGAACAATAAAAAGCAGGCATTTATTCTGTGTGTTTCAACATGCATTATCCAAGGAGATATCTATAATTTTTTTTTTATCTTTCTACTTGTTTCACTCAATGGATTAAGGCAATGCTACAGCATCGCCTTGAAGTCGACCTCTGGGACTTATATTTTGAGTCTGCTACTTATTTTTGTCGAGGTCTTATACCGAACCGCTGAGTAACGGGATGAGGCATAAACATATCAACACTGTCATGTGGTTTTGGGTGGGCAAAACATAAGCACAAAGACACACACACATATATATATCTGTGTTGTGTGTATGTGTATATATATATGTATGTATGTGTGTGTGTGTGTGTGTATACGTATATATATACATATATCTGACGGGTTTCTGTCTGCCAAGTTTCACTCACAAGGCTTCGGTCGGCACGGCCTATTTTAGAAGACACTCAAGGGACCGCACAGCGGGACTTGAACCCGAAACCAAGCGATTGCAAAGCCGTGCTTCTTAATCACACAGCCACGTTTGCGCCCTATTAACTTCGACAGAATGCTATGCGATATTTGTTCCGAC
This sequence comes from Octopus bimaculoides, assembly GCF_001194135.2. Classification (NCBI taxonomy): domain Eukaryota; kingdom Metazoa; phylum Mollusca; class Cephalopoda; order Octopoda; family Octopodidae; genus Octopus; species Octopus bimaculoides. Next base: position 98,785,085 of record NC_068985.1, on the reverse strand, counting down.
TCTGTCCGCCTTGAGATCAAATCTCACCGAGACCAACTTTGCCTTTGGGTTCATACAAAAAGTAGCAATCCAAAGCGATAGACTTAAAAAAAACTGTAAGCACTTCGGACTGGATGCCTAGCGGTATTTTTTCCCCGAGTTCGATTCCCGACATCATTCATTTGGTTGGTGGACTTAATGTCATTCCCGGTTTAACAGAACCACTTGGCATTTGGGGTTTCTTTAGTGAATTCCTCTCTGTTGCAAGAATTCAAACCAGGTTTCCAGTTTGGTGATCCTTTCACCAACCAGTCTAAGTGGCCTTGAAACGGGTCGTGGGCACTACTTTCCCTCATAACTAAAAAATCCTTTTTTCTTTTTTTTTTTACTGCAGGCACAAGGGACGGAGCTGGTATATTACATTGACTCCATGCCGAACTCCCGAAAGGATGAGAGCAATCTCATTACATTGACCCCCAGTGTTCAACTGGTACTTATCGACCCCGAAAGGATGAAAGGTAAAGTCGACCTCGGCGGAATAATAATAATAATAATCCTTTTTACTGGAAGCACAAGGTCTTGAATTTGGGGGAAGGGATTAAGTCGATTACATCGACCCCAGTGCGTAACCGGTACTAATTTTATCGACCCTGAAAGGATAAAAGGCAAAGTCGATCTCATAGATAGAATCAGGAAATAATAATTTCTTGATTCTATCTATGAGGAACTTCAGTCATCACTCATGTTGTCAGAACTGCAAGAATTCGACCCCTCCGTTTATAATTAAACATTTTTCAAATGTTTCAAAAACTAATTAAATGAAATATTCTAAAAAAAAAGATATCATTTTCATAGATTTCGTTAATGCTTAAATGTCACCATTTGGGTTATTCTACTACAGATACATAATTACAGGAAAAGTTGCATCAGGCATATTTTGGGGGCTTCAATTAGCTGGTCATTTAGCATGAGGCAAATTGTAATAAATAGACTCAAACCAAACGCAGAGACAAGCTGCTTATGCAGTTGTAATGTTTCATGACAACACTATTGAGTCAATATATGCGACAGGAGTAGTATGGAAGTATCTCAGCGGGGCGACGCAGGTACGGAAATATGTGGGTGCAACGGAAGGTTCCTTCAAAGTCAGATTCAATAATCATAAGTGCTCTTTTAAAATCCAAGATAAGTTGAACGATACAACTGTGATGTAATGCGTATAGCTATTGAAAGAAAATGTTGCACAATAAATCATCAGCTGAAATTACTTGGTCATTAACTCTATGATGATTGGTTGATTGCAAGGACACTTTTTATTGGCTTCTAAATTATTTGTGGCACGACGTCAGGCTATTTACTTGATAATACAAAATTACTTTTCGGTACCCCTAATGTATAAGATATGCATAAAACTCCCGACACGTGCTGCGCATGTATATGATCCATCTGAGAGCCAATGCTTAACCAATTTCGTACGGACAGCAATACAGCATGTGTAAGGAAAATCATATGTATTGATTGTCCTGCGAGCGGTGATTTCAATCGTTTGGATGACAATCGATCGGGAAGATCAATTATTCTTAATAACGAAGCAGTGAAACGAGCAATTGAAGAAGATTTGCATCAACATATTGGTGACTTATCCTGGAAGCTTCATTAACCACGGTCTAGTGTGCAAGATCGTATTGTGCAGATTGGGAAAGTATGTTGAAAAGGGAAGTGGGTACCTCATGAGGTGTCCTCCGAAAATAAATCTGTTCGCTTAACAAGGTAATGCAAGAAAAGATAAATTCATTAGGCTGGGAAGCTCTACTTCCCTTTCTCTACTTCCCTTTCTCTACTCATCAGATGCTAGCACCATCAGATTTTAATTTATTCAGATCACATGAACGCTTTATTTGTGGAAAAATATTCAGAAGCAGGAACGATGTCGATATGGTGCTACAAATATTTTTCTCGTCAAAAGAAACTTTCTTATCT
>NC_068985.1:98760137-98777224 GCF_001194135.2 Octopus bimaculoides | reverse complement strand
ACATTGGGTGAGTGCGTTCTTTGTATGTAATTGAACAATAAATGTAATAATTAAATTGTATAACTCGTTATGTTATCTCTACGAGTCACCCGAGGGAAACATAACACTAACTCAGAGACATGTGGTGGTACTGAACCCGATACCATGTTCTTGGGAAGCAAACATACCATTGCCTCAAGTATTCTAAAATTGAAAACTAATTTCATTTTTTTTTTTTTTTTAATTAGTCGGCGTCATTTTAAACAAACACCGGTGTGGGTCGGATCTGAGTCAGAGGTCGTATGTTTTACGCCCTTGTATTAACGCTATCGTTAAGCAAGTAATTTTAGATGCAAAATATAAACATTTCTTCCGGATCTTTACGTTCTGAGTTCAAATCCTGCCGAGGTCAAACGTTGCCTTTTATTCCCTCGGGATTGATAAAATAAAGTACCAGTTAAACACTGGGGACGTTGTATTCGAGTAGCTCCTCTCTTCAAAATGATTTACCTAGAACCCTGCAACGAACCAGCATCCCATTCAGAAGGAATATTGCAGTCTTGGTCACTTAACACGACATGGAAACCAGGTAACCGGCCTTATGCGTCCTTGGATTCGAGAAAAAAAGTAGGTTGAAGAGACATAGGTGTTAGAATTAATTGGACATCGGAATATTCTTCAAATAGATCCTGCTGAGGCTGTGCTGAATTGTGGACGAATAGAATTCATTGTCAATCGGGCCAAATTGCATATTTGCAAGTATCATGGATAGACATAACTCATGGTTCTCTAAGCAGCGGGAACACCGTTTGTTTGACAAGTGTTTTATTGGCCAACAACACGAAGTTTAATTTCCCCATCCCTCTCGACTGTCGTTTGGAGAGACGGGGGAGAAAGAGAGAGAGAGAGTTAGGGGTGGGGCGGAAAATAGTAAGAGAAAGCGAGAGGGTAAGGAGGGGGTGAGAGTGAGAGAAAGCGAGAGACAGACAGAGAGAGAAAACGAGAGAGAGAGACGGTGGGAAAGTGAGAGAATGAGAGAGGGAGAAAACGCGCAGCAGAGAATATGAGAAGAAGAACGCGCGCGACTCAGAATGAAAGAGGGGAAAAAAACGCGTACGTGAAAGAGAGAAAGAGAGAGAGAGCGAGAGACAAAGAAAGGGAGAGAGTGAGAATGAGAAAGAGTGATAGAGAGAGGATGGGGGCTCCAACAAGCGGATTATTTAAAATGTTTTACATACAGTCAAGTCTTTCAGTCGTGCCTTGTCTCTACGGTGCAATGGATTCTGGGAGAAAGAAAATAAAAGTAATTTCTTCCAATGACACTTTAATTATTACGTGTCTCACTTTCACTCAACTATTTTGCTTTCAGCCTCGTAATGAGTCAACGCAACAAACTTTCGTTCGTGTTCCGATTTAACTTCAGTAAACTGAATGCTGAGATTAGACATTCTACCTTCTTTTCTTTTATCTTATTTACTTGTTTCAGTCATTAGACTGCGACCATGCTATTCATAATGGTTTATTCCTTCGTCATCTCTTTTATACGTTTCTATATTACTGATAATGAGAAGAAGAAAAATAAATAAAACGAAAACTTAGTTTAACTACATTAGGTGGTCCTTTCACCAATCGAGGAGTTTCTCTCGCTCGATCTTCTCTGCTTCAGAGTAAAGGTAAGGCTAGCACGACTGGGAGACATTTGAGTGTAAGGGTTACCAAGAGAGTTGGCAATGTTAGACTCAAAAGCTTTAAACGGGGCCCCGCTCTATTTGTAGATTTGATGGATTATTGGTGATGCCTTGTTGAGTGCATTCGCCATAAATACATATATGATATTCGGCAGTTCAAGTTTCGAAAACTTTATTCATTATGCCACAATATGGGGCACCTGAAGATGATAGGAGAATGGACTGATCGACATGCAATGTAGAGCATGTAAAAAAGATAAGATTTATTCGCCAGAAAATTTCTTATGCATTATTTGATTCGACAGAAACGAATTGATAAGACTGAGTGGAGTCGAGGTTAAGGTGGTGCTGGTCGAAACCGAAGTGGAGAGGATTTCTGGTGAAGTGTTTGTTGTTGTGTAATTGTACTTCACTTCTACAGGGTGTTCAAAAGGTCTCTCCGCAGTGAATTTTTTTCATCTTGATGTATCTTAAAACATGTGTAGAAGAGTTACCTTACGTATTGAAAATGAAGGACGACAATTTCAACACGGCTTATAAAGTTTTTTAAAAGTATTGTAAAGTCTAATACATTCTTTTGTAGTCTTATACCATTTATTTTGCAATAAAATGCTTATTGCGGAGAGACTCTTTGAGCACTCTTTATAACGCATAAGTAGTTGGGGGTAACGACTAGGCGTGGCCCGCAAATCTAGTTTTCCAGTTACACCATGCTTCTGCCTATCTGGAGACCGTACTTCGCACTCCGATACGTTGTAATTAATAGTATGGAGGAGTGCAGAACGACGTTTGGGATTTGTTACACTCTTCTCACAACCCAGTCTATCTCTGTACGCACGCAGATTCAAGTGACGGTCACAGTCGAGTCGGAGAAAAGTTGCCAGTCTGCATCGTTGCAGTGTCGGGGATAATAATGTTGTAGATTATTCCGTTTATTTGGATTTTTTTAAATATATACTCTTTCGCTCTTTTACTTGTTTCAGTCATTTGACCGCGGCCATGCTGGAGCACCGCCTTTAGTCGAGCAAATCGACCCCAGAGCTTATTCTTTGTAAGCCTAGTACTTATTCTATCGGTCGCTTTTTGCCGAACCGCTAAGTTACGGGGATATAAGCACACCAGCATCGGTTGCCAAGCGATGTTGCGGAGACAAACACAGAGACACAAACACACACATATATATACATATACATATATACGACGGGCTTCTTTCAGTTTCCGTCTACCAAATCCACTCACAAGGCTTTGGTCGGCCCGAGGCTACAGTAGAAGACACTTGTCCAAGGTGCCACGCAGTGGGACTGAACCCGGAACCATGTGGTTCGTAAGCAAGCTACTTACCACACAGCCACTCCTGCACCTATATATGTATATATTTCTTTCGGTTGAACTAGAGTTATATTATTTTAAAGATTTTGTTGTAGCTATTGTTTAGCCCTTGGTCATCCTTGTTTTAACAGACTTGTGATCAAAGATGTTCCAACTTTGATCACCCCGTCCTTTTAGAGATATCTAGATGTAATTTAAGAGCGGTTTGGTTGCTATTTGTAACAGATCGAGAGATCACGTGGAGGCCACCACGCTGGCTGACACTTTGAAGTGTTCTAGAATGATTTAAGAGTTTGGAGGTGACTGTTCATTTATTGGCAGGAACTGTGAGGATTTAAAGTTGTGGTTATAAGCTGCATAAACTCTGCGACGGCGCATGATCTATTGGTTAGAGTCTGGCACTAACGATCACAACATAATGGTTTCGATTCCCGGATCGGATGGTGCGTTGTGTTCTTGGGTAAAACGCTTCATTTCACTTTGTTCCAGTCCACTTAGCTGTAAATGAGTAACTCTACAATGGAGTGCTGTTCCATTCGGGAGAAGCTGCAACCTCGGTCATTTATACACCATGAAAATCAAGTAACCGGCGCTATGAGTCCTGGGACTCGAGATAGTACTTATTGTGTGTGTGGTCTGCATGCAACCTGTCTTGATGTATAACCCGTTCTGCGCAATTTAGAGAGGTTGGCGATCCAGACCAACGCTCCGCAACCTTTATTCACTTGCTGTATACTTATATTCTTTTCAAGATTCGGCGACGCACCTGAACTAAAAATATAAGGAAAAAATTATATTCAGGTTACACTGCGGCACACCTAGCATCGTCTCGTGGCACACCAGTGTGCCATGGCATACCAGTTGCGAAGCACTGATCTAGACAGAATTCGTATGGTCTATGATAGATGCGCTGTATTGCTTGTACACTTGTTTCTTTCTGTTGGACAAGTATTGTATCTGTCGTTTCGACATAGTTGAATTTCTTTACTATGTCTTCTGCGTTTTACATGAAATTCCTTGTATTTGTCTTCTGTTTCTCGTGTGCTTATCTTAACGAATAGGTTGACATCTACGGTACGAAAGAACTAATAGATTTCTTAGGTGTGCTTTTAAGTCTTGCTTTGGAGCTAGCTTTCTATGCATCTGATGTGAGACAAGGCTTATACAATCCTTGTTAATGCCGATAGCGGTTGGAATCGTACGTGTAGAGATTTAAATTCAAGAGGGGAAATATGTTGGTTAGTGATATGAAGGAATAAGTTTCTAAAATGCTTGAGTGTGCATAAGAGTGAAATGGTTCTGAGGCTATGATTTTGCACTGGTTCTAGAAATTTAGTAATGATGGCACAAGTTGTTATAAAGGAGTACAGCGATTGTTTAAAACCCTACGTAGTTTAGCTGTATATTTGTGATTTTAATTGACCCTGATAAATTTTACAATAGTGTATTGCATATTGATTTTTTAGATACTTGCCTTTCTCGTGAGATGTCTATTAACTTACATAGTTTGTTGTATCTGTACATTGAATGTATGAATTTATGTTATGAGACCACTTCTGAAATAATCTGACCTGTCCAACGTTATCTGAATATAATTTTTAAATATTTGATATCCTGTGTTTTGACATATTTCCATAAAGGTGTTTTTTTTTTTTTAGCTCATGTTATTTTTTGTGATATTTACAAGATTAAATTTTAAAGTTTCTGGATTTTTTTAAAATATCTTCTGTACAAGGTTACGATGTTGGAAAAGAAGATAAAAACACTTTACGCTTTTTTTTTTATCTTAATAAATTTCATTCATGCTGTGTTTTCTCATGCAGCTTATGTGTATCTTGGAAAACATCTGTTTCAAAGTTTGGTTTGTGTAGAATCATGGTCACATTCGACAAGCATTTAAGTCGACATGCTCATTGCCTTTTGCTATACTTGTATGGTAACAATATCTTAAAAAGTGTAAGTATCTGTTGCGTGAAGATCTGAGCCCAAATAAAGGTTTTACAAAGAAAAAGAAAAAACTGTAGCAACTTGAATCTTGTAAAAGAAGATTTTGCTTAAAATTACTTTTAGAAACAGTAACGAGATAATTCTCACTGCTTGAGGCAAGTTTCTTTAATGGTTCCCGTTTTAGAATTTAAAATGTGATATTAATTCGTTTAGTAATTCATCATTTAACATGTTTTCCATGTTGACATTGGTTGAGTTTGACAGGATCCGGCAAGCCCGAGAGCCACTTTGAGCACCGCTGTAAGTTTTCACATATTTTCTATGGTTGGATGTCCTTTCCAACGCCAACCACTACATAGTATGTACTGGGTACTTTTTCATTCCGCTGACACAAGTGATGTCACCAAGTAATTTTTAAGACAAAAGAAAAGAATAGAAAAAAGCCCCCTCGACTAAGAAAAAAGAAAGAATATCTAAGAAGGAATAGGCGGTGGTTTTATGCCAGACGTTGAGAGGCTAAATTATGATAGAGGAACGAGCCCAAATGTGTTGCTGTGAAGGAGATCCAAGGCTAGCTGACATTATATGAGGGCGGGTGGCAGGAACTGGAAAGATGGTGGTGATGAGATGCCAGAGCATCTCAAGATTCAAGAAGGTGATTATAAGAGTGGATAAATACGCTGTATCAGGGAGTGGGGAGGAGGTAGTTGTATAAGAATGAGAGGAGAGAGTAATAGATGGTTAGAAATGGGGGTAGAGGTGAATTATTATTTTTTTATTTTTTAAAGAAAAGCCCGAGTAATTTCTCTGAAACCAAACATTTTATTTTCATGATGTTCTTATTTAGAACAACAAAAAATATGACTAAAGTCTTCGACACATAAATCATTATATATATTTATTTAAAAATTGATCAGTCAACTTTAAAACATTAAAATGTGACTACTTAGAAGGATGATTGAGGAATAAATATAAGAGAAAATGCTTTATTACACATATGTAAAAAATAAAACCTCCATTATGCTATCTGGAGAGAGAAAAAGAGAAAGAGAATTATTATGGGTAAAATCCCAACAATATAAAGTGACAATGTAATTGCCATTACTGTTATCTTTATTATTATTATTATGCTTCTTCACAACAAAATTATCTCCAGAGAACAGAAATGTTACGCACAGACAGATTTCAACAATAAATAAGGTAAAAATGATGGCTATATTATTAAGTTATTGGTTGCATTTTTGTTATCAGTTTCACCTCGCTACACTACCGAGACAAGTTTATAATATCTTTTGCAACATTGAGCTTTATCACTAAATTTATATATATATATAAATATGTAATATATATACATATACATATATATATAAAGTATGGTGGCATATATCTTCAAAATAAATATAATTTTTTATAATAATGTTTTGCAAGATATTTATATTTCAATGAAACAATAATACTTGAAACTATTATATCAGATTGCGCTAACTTGAAACCTTTTTAAAATTTCACAAAATAAAGAGAAGTCAACCATTTTAAGGTAACAGATTATTGACGAATCCTTTAGTCGGATTTAGCCATTACGGTTAAATTCATATGAGAGTATCGCCCTAAAGAATGTGTTAAAATAATTACTCCGTCTCATGATTTACACCATGTATACTCCGGGTACAGAATAGGTATACCCCGCCCCTGCGTGTAGTAAAAGGCAACTAAAAAGGATGGCGAAGAAAGGGCATCTGACCATAAAACACTGGGTCAGAAAACTTCGCCAACCCGTGCCAGCATGGAAAAGTACACATATCAAACAAAAAAAGGTCCCTCTATTCCTTAGGTCTTTCAATGTCGCTATTGCTTAATCTAATACTGCAGTGTTCCCCGCATGTTCTTACATGAAATATCTACCCGTTACTAACCAATTTTAATTCCGCATTTAGAGTTAATCATACACAAACATTTACTCATATTCCCATTCAAACTACTGCCTTGCATTTCACATTTATAATTTTTAATTCTTTAGAAAAACCAACAAAACCCAGACATACTCACACACATACAGTCCCAACTGCAATATTTGTTTTGTATTATTGGGAAACTAATGCAAAGATCGTTCTCACAAAGTTAGCGAAAACCCCACCAAATTAGTTTTGAGATTATATTTGTTGTGCTTATACTGTTTGTTAAAAACAAAATATAGTCAATGTAAGTTAATTACAGATTTGCCAGTAACGGTCATATTAAAATAGCCTATGATACTTGAAATCAATTTGAAAGATGTTAAATAATGAAAATGCTAATTTACTGTTTCGTACAATGCTAGAGATTTTTTTGTTTTAGACGCAAAATTGATAGAAATATGGAATTAGAGAAAATTTCAAAATGCAGGGGAGATATTTAACATATGATACCGAAAAGGTTCACAGCACATCGCTGCAGCTAAGGTTTTAAGTTTAATTTGATTACATTGTCTCATCAAGTACATAATCACAAGTACAAATGCTCGTTTTGTAATACACAAAGGCCAAGAATTTCAGCACAAAAGTTTACAGTACAAGGCTGGGGGAAAAGCTTTTTGACTATAATGAAAATAAATTAAGTTTAATTTAAGAGATGTTAAGATTTAATTCCTAATAATATACATTAAACTAAAGTTAGGGTTAATGTAAAACAGATTGATGTGTTAATGCTAATCTGTTTTTAATGAACATTATCATTAAAATGGTGAGAGAGGTGGACAAAAGACATGGTAAGTGAGCAATTAAAAAAATCATGAAAGGAAAATTTCTTTCTTTCTAAATTGTCGTTCCATTTTGTTTAGAGATTTCACCTCCTGGATCTATACTTTACTCTGAGGGCGGGTCTGTAGGTAACTTGAAATGCGCGGCAAGTTTCCAATCCGCTGTCTCAAGCCTTCCAGCTTGGGGTACTGCTTCAGGATCTCATCATCATCGCGCAGAGTTATATCTAATATATGGAAAGCCTGCAAATCTGCCCATGTTAACTGTGAAAGAGACAGAAAAAAAGAAAAAGGTCAGAATACTGGGTTGAAAAACAGCAAAAAAAAAAATGAAACAATTCAATGTTGCAGAAAAGAGATATTGCCAAAGCAATTAAGGGTTTTCTAAACTATTCCCATTTTTACAGCATACAAACTGACGTAGTATGCAGTGTAATCATGTAGCGTAAATATTCAAATATCGTCACTGTCCTTCCCAATCCTGTTGCATTTCATATGAATATTTTGGTCCTCGAAAGTCGTCTTTATATAAATTAGTTTTGGTGTAAATTTTGGTCTGAAAATTTTGACTTGCGTTACTGAAAATATGGTGACCTCCGCTTTCATATAATTTTTTTCATAGTGTTTCAGTCAATTGTGTCTTTCAGTTTGAACTCAAAAAACCCTGTAGATCTAATTTCTTTTCAATGAAGTGTTTACAGGTAATTATGTCTGCTTAATTAAAGGTATCGCTACCATTCCTTGAAATAAAGGTCGTTAGTTCGACATTTAAGATTATGGCACGTATCGTTAAGGGAACTGGAGAAAATTGAAATGAAGTAAAACAAAAACTGAAACAAAGAAGATAACATTAATATCTTAAAAAGACATATTTAGCTTTACGTGTTCTGGCGCAGCTCAGCGCATTGGGCAGAAAAACCTACACACTCCTGTTGAAGATAACACACCTAGCAAAAACCACCACTGTCTAATTATTAATTGCAATTATATGCGGTAAACAAAATTCAAATGAAAAGTTATATCATTCACATAAAAATTTCTTACAGAATCGCCAACGAAATAGCCTGTTCCTCCATTATTTCGGTTCAAAGCTTTTTCCAAATTGCCTAAATATCTTGGTAGTGTTTCTTTTCGGAACTGCAAAGTCAACTCAGCCTGTAAGAAATTTCAGGAAACATAAGATAAACTGTTTTAAAGAATTAAAATAAAAAAACAACTATGTATTGAGAGAGAGAGAAAGAGAGAAAAAGAGAGAGAGAGAAAAAGAGAGAGAGAGAAAAAGAGAGAGAGAGAAAGAGAGAGAAAGAGAGAGAGAGAGAAAGAGAGAGAGAGAGAAAGAGAGAGAGAGAAAGAAAGAGAGAGAAAAAAAGAAAGAGAGAGAAAAAAAGAGAGAGAGAGAGAGAGAAAAAAGAGAGAGAGAGAGAACGATATGTTATAGACAGTTGCAAACATTCTTGTGTATAAAAAAAAGTGATTTCACAAATATTTCTTATGATTAGATAATCTCTTCTAAGACATTTACAGTATCAATTTTGTTAGTTCTGTCAGGTAATCTTTTTAACAGTTTAATCAGAGGTGGAACAGCACTCGTGACATTAATGGCCCTTTTCAGTGCTCCGAGACTGATAAGAGAAACAGAAGTCATTCCAGTTAACTCCAGACCGAACATTTGGTCCAAACGCCTTTTATTCATTGAACCCTGCTAAAACCCACTCAGGTTTCGTGGTGGTGTTAAACCGAGAGAAGAATATGCCTATCAGACAGTGGAATTGCTGAAATAAAAGACAAGAAATCTACTGATAGTTTAGTTTAACCATTTACTAGTCCAAAGCATTTCAATTAATCTATTTCATGCGTTGTGAAAAATATAAAGTTTTCTTGTCATAAGTTTCAAGTCACTCTGAAAAAATAGTTGGGACTATATATCATATAAGAAATATGTTCTGTGATTCACAGCATAGGCATTGGGTTAATTTCCAATTTTTAACGATAAAATCTTCGCTTTAGGTAAAAGATCTTGATATACCTGCGGCGCGTGCTCTGAAATGATTGGTGTTTTAATATTTTTTGCTTAAAGCGAGAATTATCTCAAAGACAAACTGCTGTGAAAAATGGCCTTTTCACAAGTCAAATGTGTCTCAAACATAATTGAACCGATCTACAAATGTATAGATTTTATTCTCTTTGTATCATTTATATTACAGCAAAACAGTTTCTACTCTTTTGAACTTTGCAAGCTGTCTCGCACGTACCCCACACCCGTCTGATATAATTTTCAATTCAGGTGTCCACAGCGGCGGGGTGGGGGGATGCTCCGAGAGCGTAGCTGCTAGAATAAGAATAGCCTGGGCAAAGTTCAGAGAGTTCTTACCTCTGCTGGTAAGAAAGAGCCTCTCGTTCAGAGTAAAAGGTAGACTGTATGATGCATGTAACCGCTGAGGACATGCGTAGGATTGAAAGAAATAAGGCTAGTATGCTCCGCTGGATGTGTAATGTCAGTGTGCACACGGCAGAGTGTAAGCGCCCCGAGAAAAAAGTTGGACATAAGAAGTATCAGATGAAGTGAGTAAGAGAGATGACTGCGCTAGAATGGTCATGTGATGCGTATGGTTGAAGACAGCTGTGTGAAGAAGTGTCACACCCTAACAGTGGAGGGAACCTGTGAAAGAGATAGACCCAGGAAGATTTTGAATGAGGTGGTGAAACACAACCTTCGAAAGCTGGGCCTCACAGACGCAATGGCAAGCGACCGAGACCTTTGGAGATATGCCGTATTTGAGAAGACCCGGCAAGATCGGAGCCCTGGTCGATGCCAATGGGGTCGATGGAATTGACTTACCTCTCCTTTAAAATTGCTGGCCTTGTGTCCAAATTTGAAACAATTTTATATAGTTTTTGGTGATGGTCGTTACTCCTTTTAACATCCAAGTTATAAAATTAATTTAAAACTATTTTATAGTTAGGAGTTAAGATGGTATAAAATTAATAATTTTCTACTCCAACATTTAAATTCATTTTGTGTCAAAATATTTTCGTCACTTTGAAACCGCGACCTGTTCACTGACAGTTTTGTCGCGGTTTCAAAGCGACGAAAATTAAATTTAAATGTTGAAATGAAACTAACGGTTTCTGTGTTCTTAAATGGCTTACAAACATCTTTCACGCTGCAACTGTTATTGTCTCAGCAAACCATCTCAGATCAAGTCACTTGCTATGCATGTCCACCTCCGTAAATTTCTACTCAATAATTAAAAAAAAAAAAGAAGTTATCAGTACCTTTTTTTTCTCATCTTTCTCGTTTAGAGTTTTTCCAAATTCTACGTGAAGGTCGTCGAATGTCTCCACAATAGAATCAGCATACGCTTGGTCGAGGGTGTCATTTCCTGCCAACCCTGAAATATAAAGGAGATCTTAAGGAAACAATGCTACTTTTTTTTAATATATGTAGAAGATAATCACGGAGAAGAAGAAAAATGTTTACATCTTGAAAATTATTTGGACAGGCAAAAGGTTAATACCACAGAAGCAAGAGTATTATAAACGGCCTGTAAGCATAAAGTATAGTATTCACTGCTGGAGTCATTTAATGAGGCTGAAAGGTTATTTTAGAGAAGAAACAAAATGAGTTAATTCTGTATACACTGTTTCGTTTTAACTTTTATAATAATCATCATCGTTCAACGTCCGACTTCCATGTATGTATGCATATAAAGGTTGACAGGAGCTAGTGAGGTTGAAGACTACCCCAGGCGACTGCGTCTGTTTGGCAGGGGTTTTACGACACAGTTCCTGGGACTGAACCCGGAACCATGTGGTTGGTAAGCAAGCTACTTACCACACAGCCACTCCTGCACCTATCCGAAGCGAGGGCTAGGGAACTCTTCGTCGGCCAGGGTCAAACATCTATTTGCACCTCTAAGTGGAAGCATGGTAAGACTATTGATTGTGCATTTAAGCTTCCCTTCTCTGCGTTACCGATGTTGTCCAAGACAATGGTTGCAGTTTAAGCTCGCCAGAACTTGGCACTAGTGAGTTACCAGTGACGCTTTCAGAATGCAAAAGACTAGAACAGATACTGCAAGGCAGCTCACTCGATGCACTTTCACCATTCTACAACTCTGGGCTGATAACTGGGAATAAAATTAGTAAACGTATTTGAATTCATAATACTGAATAACAGTATCGAATCACAATAACGAGTTTAGTCTTAAAAATTAAATTGTATATTAGGAAATTAATTTCTAATTAAGAATCAATTACAATCTAGTTTAATAAATATGCACGCTCTCATGCACATCTGTGCACCACATTTAAGTTATAGAATTAATTTGATAAATGCTTAACACATTCATCTTGTATTCTTTGTGTGATGGGCGTAAGATATCAACAACATCCCAATCAAAATGGCTTTCTGCTGGTACCAGGACAGAGTAAGTCCGAACACAGCTCGTATTCCCAACAGTCTTGTCCAAGTCTTGCTCAGGGTTTGCAAACTTTGATTCTTACTCCATTCTGTATTCATGGTTTTACTTTCGCAGAAGTTCCGTTCTCCAATCATTTCTCTGATGGTCTTAGATAATTTGCTCCTACAAAGCATTTGCTCCGCATCAGTTTGTTAAATAAGATAAAGTAAATATATGCTGTAAGTGTTATGATTCTGAAGTTTGCACAATTTCCTATTGTTCTAGGTAATGTTAGGCCCTTTCTCATTTCCGCATTCCATAACTTTGGGAGCTTGAATTTCTGTGTGTGTGTGTGTGTGTGTGTGTCGATAGAGAGATAGATAGAGAGAGAGAGAGAGAGAGAGAAAGAGAGTAGAATCATTTTTCAGTCGACCAGCGAACACAAAAGATTCTTGCTACGACGCGTCGTTTAGTACCTATTAGCAGTGTTACTCTAGAAACCTTCTTTACTAAGTCTTACATAAATTATTTGCCATTCTGTGAACGCGTGCGCATTTTGACGACTAGTGTGCCAGTCACTCATTTGATATAGTTATTACCATGTAACGACGACAGATCTTATCCTACCGTGTAGTTAACAGTTACCCATTTGTTTCGTTCGCTGGTTGAAAATAAATATAGTTACCGTCTCTTTCTTCACCAGTTAAAATTATTCTACTTTATCTTTCTCATTTTATTGTCTCTCCCTGTCTCATATTTTTCTTTAATGTATTATCATAGCCATACCAAGCAGAGTGGTGGTGGTGGTGGTTAAGAGAGCTTCCCCCCTGCTGATTCCGGCAAATATTCAGAAAAATCCGTGGCCTAGAACTGAACGATTGCAAGCTTTTCAACATTCAGTTCTTCATTAGAACTGAGGTTCAGATTTTATCCTTAGTTCCTGCCATGGTTTGTTCTGATCTAATAGATCTCAAAGTATTAGCTTCAACAGAATTTTACGATTTTGATAAAATATAGGCTCAACGGACTGATTGAATAGATTTAGATGATGCAAGTAGAGACACCAAAGATCGATAGTAAAGGTCAAGTAGCAGAGTTGCATTGTAGTTAAGAACTGAAACAGCCTTTCACTTGAAACGATGACCAGGAGAGTGCGGAAGTTGATGTCTGAAGATGATTGCAGTTCAGCAGATCCAGGGTCCCCATCCCACAAACATTAGTAATGAACCCTCTCAACCACATCTCAGAACATTTTTGAACTTTGTTTTGCTCAAGTTATCGGCTTTTCGTTCCAGAGTTTTTTTTTTATATGACATCCACGAGTACAGAGTATATTAAAAAATGCAGGATGTTATTTTTGCTGTCAGTATTTTCCCCGAGAAATTTAAGGTGATGAGTTGTCAGAATCGTTAGCACGCGAGACAAAATGCTTAGCGGCGCTTCGTCCGTCTTCACATTCTGAATTCAAACTTCCGCCGAAGTCGACTTTGTCTTTCATCCTTTCGGAGACAATAAAATAAGTACCAGTTGGTAGCCTGTTGAATTCAAAAGGTTGTTTAATACAGGTTGGATTTGTCGTTTTATCGGCAAACATCATGTTACGCTGTCTTGTACGCTTCTATTTATTAGGAAGTGTACCACTCGACATGCTAGAATTGACAGCCAAATTCCCTTTAGATAACACACGCCTTATTCGATTTTTGATCTTGATCCTGGAGGAAGTAAAGATAAAACTTGGACCTGAATTTGAGCACGTATCTTAGATAAGCTAAATTTAAATAACTTATTGAACTAATGTAAATATAAATGGATTTTCGTCGGTTTCTGCAATGAGCGTTCTAAATAACCGATGAACAAAATGGCCTACTCTCTTATTTAGCGCGTAAGTGGTTCAGTATTACATAGACACAATATACTCTTAAGGTGTTTCTCAAGGAGAATCAACGTGATCTTCAAACAAGGCTGATCTTTTCAATTCCAGGCAAAATCCATTTGGCTCGTTTCCAAACAGGTTATAGTTTCACTAACAAGGCTTGAGATAACCCAGAGCTTTTGTAAAACTCGAGGTGTTAGGTAGAAGGATCAAATTTGGTTCTCAGGATTGTGAAGCAAACGTCTTAACTATTCGTCCATGCCTGCGTCTTTATGTTTCCCTTCCTTGTAAATCTGACATTTTATCGAAATATCACTTCAAACTTATAAGCGAGTGAAACAAGTTGTTGTGATATTCATGCCCTGTTGTTAACTATTTTATAGATAGTGCAAATATTCTCTTAAGCAAACGGTTATATAATGTGGGTAGCATAGTAACTTTAACCGAGATAATACTCATATCGGGTATTAAACCATTGCCTTGGATCTCTTCATTTTGACTCACAGATTAAACATCTTTTTTTAAACTAAACAATTTGAAACTTCGTATACTGGTGTAATTTCTCACGCTGAACACGACTTACTTTCAACATTTTTGACAAAACTTCGTATTTTAGAAGTTATTTCGTGTTAAAGCTGTATTTGGGTAATTTTAACCAATCAACGACGTGTATTCAGCTGAATAAACCTACTGTTATTTGCGATAGTAATCAAAGAGCAACAACTTCCGGGTCGTCTCTACTAAATATGTGCTATCTCTCCTCTTTCTCCTCCCTGTCTGTCTCCCTCTCTAACATACTCTCTATCCGATTTCTTTGAGTATCTTTCTATATTTCATGCACATCTAGCCAAGCTAAAGAACACACCGAATAATCCACACGTGGTTGAAAAATATACTTAGTAGAGATGACCCGGAAGTAGTTGCTCTTCGATTACTATAGCAAACAGGAGCCTTTCAGCACACTTCCGTGTGTGTATGTGTGCGTGAGCTCTCCGCTACCACTTGACAACCGGTGTTGGTTTGCTTACGCCCCCGCCCCCCATAACGAAGCCATTAAGTTGAATACACGTCGTTGATTGGTTAAAATTACCCAAATATGACAACACGAAATAACTTCTAAAATGTTAAATTTTGTCAAAAATGTTGTAAGTAAATCGTGTTCAGCGTGGGAAATTACACCAGTATACGAAGTCTTAAACTGTTCAGTAGAAAGAAAAAAAATAATTAAAAAAGTCTGTGAGCCAAACTGAAGAGATCCGTTGCCTGTCCAAAGCATTTTCGTATGTTTGTCCCTAAACTTCCTTGCTTGTTTAGCATTTGTTTCATACGTTCTGAGACATATAAAATTTTTCTTTTATCAGCCCCAAGTTACTCTCGGGGTTGGGGTTGAAAAAAACAAATATTGGGGACATATATCATATGCGACCCATGGATAGGAAAATATGTACCATATACGATACACACCAAAGGTAAAGGGTTACACAATGCTTAACTAAGCCAAACAAAGCCTGGATGACAACTCAAAATAAAACTATTTAAACAAAACAAAATAATTAAATAAATAAAGAGCTGACGATTTACAAGAGCCTAAAGTAATTAAAATTAGGAATGATATAGTGAAAGAAAGATAGTTTATTAGCTTGGCAGCAGGTTGTGGTACTGTATGTGTGTATTAGAAGTTAAAATTAAGCTTTTACATCGCCATCGTGTCTCAAATATTGATTATATATATATATATATATATATATATATATATATATTAAATGATAAAAATTAACTGTAGCCCTCCGAATGCACTGCGGTTTTAATTTTAGATAGACAGCGTAAAAGAATTTTAAAAACACATTTTGATATTCACAGGTGGTTCAGTGAAAATAAAAGAAAGTTTGACAAATAATCCGGGGGAACAAATTGAATAAATTTGCCCTGTAAGCCTGGATTTCTTACGCTATGTAAGAAAAGATCGTATTGTACATGTCAAAGGAATGATAATAATTGTCGCTAATGTCATTTCTATTTCGTATCTTGTCACAATTGGATAAAAAGGATTACATAGGATAATTATATGACAAATGCCGTGATAATGGTAAAGGCAAGTTAAAGAAAATCAAGTCCTCTCAGCTTACATTTCAGAAAAACAAAAGAAAAAACAAAGAAAAATACACAAAAAAAATAAAGCAAGCAAGCAAGCAAATAAACAAAAACACACTGACGATCATTTATTTAAATTGTAAACTTCACCTGGTTTTATAAAATAAACACCACTACCTGCATAAACCTCCAGGTGCCTCTAGTGATGGTCTATCTGCTGACACGTCAGGAAAAGAACTACTGGCAAATTGTGAAACATACTACTACTATAACATATGACAATGGAGTGTGAAATAAAACATGAGTTATTCTTGATAATGTTTAATCAACAGGCAACTACAAGTAGACTGATTTGATAAATATACGGCTGTCCTGCCACGAATGCAAAACAGGTTTACTTTGTCTTCTCTTTGAACCCAAGAAACTTAAATTTAGTTGCCCCTTGCATTCATAACGGCTTTTTCCTTAATAGCAGCAGGCTCATTAGAGACAGGGCCAGCATTAAAAAGTTCCTTGCAGGTGTAAAGAGTAAATTAAGTTTAAATAAATAAAGCCTTTGCAAAACCTAGCATATATTTCACTCTATATTCTTCAAATACATGGGAGATTATCAATGAGGGTTTGCTCCGTTTTATACCCCCAGCCCTGTTAATGCTGCATCAACTCTCATTGTTCCAGCACAGCTGTAATAAATGCTGCTAGTAAATTATTGACCCCAGGTTCAATTAGTAAAACACCTGTTTACACTCACCATGTGGAGGCGCAATGGCCCAGTTGTTAGGGCAGCGGACTCGTGGTCATAAGATCGCGGTTTCGATTCCAAGACCGGGCACTGTGAGTGTTTATTGAGCGAAAACACCTAAAAGCTCCACGAGGCTCCGGCAGGGAATGGTGGCGAACCCAGCTATACTCTTCCACCACAACTTTCTCTCACTCTTACTTCCTGTTTCTGTTGTGCCTGTAATTCAAAGGGTCTTGTCACACTGTGTCACGCTGAATCTCCCCGAGAACTACGAAAAGATGAAAGTCAAAGTCGACTTCGG
>NC_068985.1:98757050-98759036 GCF_001194135.2 Octopus bimaculoides | reverse complement strand
GCATATATACACATACACACATATATATGCACATACAAACGCGCGAGGGAAGGCTTTAATGATTGAAACGAGTAAAAGAAGTTCTTGTAAAATGTACAATACACGAAAAGTGCTGAAAAGTCTGGCTTTAAGGGTATCGCCAAAGTCCTGGTTGAAGGTTCAACCTTCCGAGTTCTTTTACAGGGCTTAGAAAAACTGAAGGACTGTTGCGATAAGTGTGTGAAGCTGTGAGTGGGATATGTTGAATAAAATCATAATTAACTGATCCTCTTGTATTTTCTTTTACCCAAAGCCAGGAGTTTTTCAGCACACTTCTGTATGTGGGGGGGGGGAGGCTCTCCGCTACCACTTGACAACCGGTGTTGATTTGTTGACGTCCCCATAACGGAGCCGTTTAGCAAAAGACATAGAAAGAACATCAGACTTAAAGCATAAGTACTGAGATCGATTTGTTCGACTAAAACCCTTCAAAGGCTGTGCTCCAGCATGGCCGTATTTGTCCGACTAGTTTTTGTATAAGGCATGTATTAGCGAAAGTAATTATTCCTCGCAACACCAAGGATATTGCACACTCGAAAAAGTATTAAATTTAGGGACGATAAAATAAATACTAGTTGAGTACTGGGGGCGAATTAGTCGACTTCCCCTCAAAATTGCTTCTCTTGTGCCACAATTAGAATTACAGTAATCACTCGCCCTACCGCGGTTCACCTATCGCGCCCTTAGTACATCGCGGATTTTTCTGGCTATGTAAATTTATGCCTCGGGCTTGTCAGTATATCGCCGGTTTCTGCGGCCGATAGGTATTTATATTGTTTCAGATTTTTACTAATTTTTGTAGCAAAATAAGCATTTTCACGCCTAAAAATTAATAAATAAAAATACAGCACAGTACTGTGTAACACATTAATTAAGAAATATTAAGAGTAAATATGTCGTGTACCATAGATGAGTAAGTATAGAATCGCACATACTGTATGGAAAACGAAACTCGGGAGGCGAGTGTGTGATGCTGTTTTGCATTTCTAATAAAATAAATATATACAGATTATGAAAATAATTAAAAATATATATATACTACAGGACTGTTTTTACTTCGCGGATTTTCACATATCGCGGGGAGTTTTAGAACGTAACATCCGCGATATTCGAGGGATTACTGTATTTAAAAACTAGAGGAGGGTGTGCTTTCAGAATCGTTAGTAAGTCAGGTATAATGCTTGGTGGCATTTCATTCAGCTCTTCATGATCGGAGTCCAAATCCCGTCGAAGCTAATTTTCCCCACCATCCTTTCGAATACAGCACCAGTCAAGTACTGGGAACAATGTAATCAACTAACCCCTCCCCATAAAATTTCTGGTCTTGTGCTAACATTTGAAACTATTAAAGACAGAAGGATGTGATATGAGAAGACTAGCTATTTCTAGCCGATTAAATGATCCTGTAGCGGTTCTCTCGTAACTATACGTTTCACACGGGTATTTTTCTAGAAAATGCTCTGGAAGATAGGCTAATAGTTTAGATAGTTAATGCACTGGTATAAATTATTAAAACGGTTTTACAAAAAGAAAAACAAAAATTCTATATGGTATACTGAAAAGACACTGATGGTGTTTATATATATATGAGCTAATTGATTTATTAAAAGAAAAAAGAATTGCGGAAAGCTGAAGAAATGTTATAAAAATCGCCGAAACGAATGAAATACAAGAAAAATAAATATTTTAATTTGTGAAACAAAAAAAAAAAAAAAAAAAAAAAAAAAAGAATTAAGTTTCAATATCTTTTATAAGCAGATTTTAATCAATGGTTTTATTGTAAATAATAAACGTCCAATGAAATTTTGTAGAAGTGAGGTATTCATGCTAGCAGTGCCTGTATATTATTTAAAAGTCCTCTAACTGTAATTCAGGAATTTTACTCCTGTGATCTTATAGGATGGATATGGATATATATATATATATATATATATATATATATATATA
>NC_068985.1:98747732-98757032 GCF_001194135.2 Octopus bimaculoides | reverse complement strand
ACCTATGAGAACCGTTGCAGGTTTTACTAGTTGCGCAGCTGAGACCTTTTGCAAAAATGCTGAAGCAAAACATTTTTCATAATACTCAAGATAAAAAAAAAAATCAGACAAATTATGAAATAAAGAAAACTATTGCATACGGTGTGAGATAAGGGTCAATCAATTTCTTTGAAATATTTATTTTTTCTATTTATAGTAAGTCCTACGGTCAAGTAAAAACATGAAAACAATTGGGGCAAGTGGACACGGTGAAAGTGTGTGAAAAAAAATTGCATAAGTTTAGAGGTTTGTCCCATACCAGAGAAAATAGGTTTATATAATGCCTAATTTAAACAATAATGAGCTGAGAGAAACACCTAAGAGAAGCCAGTGGTATGTATTTAAACAGAGACAAATACGGGTATATCAAATACGATACATTATCACCGCCTCTTGATGTAACAATTACGAAATGGCAATTAAAACTAGTTACATATAAGATAGATATCTTAAGAATCGAGAATTTTCCAAAGTTAACATGGCATTAAAAAAAAAAAGAGAACAGGCTTATTGTCTGGAGATAAGAGAACAATCTTGAACACGTGTTTGTGCCACAATAAATGTCATCAGATCGATAATTGTCCTACCTTATCTCCAATAGCCAAGGGATTCAGAAATAATACAGCTGTCCAATTTGTATAAATTTTAACCGATGGATAGGCCCAAGTGATACAAGCTGGAAGGACTTTGAGGTCGATCCATCTGCCAGATGAAACAAACGTTTTGATGTGTAATAGCCAATCAGGGATTGTCTTTCAGTAGACAATATAAAACATATTATAGTTTTATATGCTTATAAAGTAGTCTTAGGCACTTTGTTTTCTACATGTATTCATCGATTTCAATCTCAACAAAAATACGGAAAAACTTTGGTCGTTTTGGCTACACGTACCAAAACACCATATATCTCAAAAGGGTTAAGAATCCCTAAAATGAGGCTGTAAAGATTTATTTCAAACAGACGATGGACTTATGTGTGGAAAATGCTCCTGTCGTATCTGAAGCTTCCCTTCTATACGTAACTTTCAGTGCCAATTAGCGAGACAGAATGAGACTTGCTATAAAACATCTGGAGGTCCACGAGAGAAAGAATTTTATGTCAAATCTATTATTGATAGTAAAAAGAACTGTTTAAGGATTACTTTTGCCACGAGTAAAATTCTGTTTCCATTATAAAGATAATGCTATTTGTTTTCTCATTACTGTAAACTGTCAAAGATTCGTTGACACATTTCTACAATTTCACGACTAAATTGACATTAGAATATATATAACTCAAGTTATTTGCCGATCTCGAGGTTGAACTACCAAAAACAAAAAAAACTCGGTTGCTACTAATTAAAACTAATTTTCTATTTGAATGTATTGTACACACTAGACACCGATGTAATGCTTATTTAAAAGGTTATTCAAGTATATGGATTGCTTCAATCTAAAGAAAATGTACGTCACTGGATCATGAAACTACGTTGGCAACATTTCTCATTGGCAGTTTCATATATTTGGATGCTATTATAGTTCGAAGATATCATTACGTTTATTACTAGAAGAATTTTCGTTTTTGTTGACACTTTAAAGAAATTATTCAGAATTCGAAATCCGACATATTTACACAGGAATGACGAATGGACATTATATATGTATATATATAAAGAAAAGAAACGAGTTGAACACTTCCGTTTAGTAGTAATCATGACACCAGCATAAAAAAAAAACTCGTGAGCAGAGAAACTCATCACAAGACAATAAAAAATAATTGCCATCACGTGCAGTAAGCAAAAATAAAAGCAGAGAAAAAGGCGATTAAACAAAATAATCCCAATTAAATGTCAACATAACTGGGTAAAAACGTGTAAAAGAGGGAGGGAGCATC
The DNA here is from genome assembly GCF_001194135.2 of Octopus bimaculoides. NCBI lineage: Eukaryota > Metazoa > Mollusca > Cephalopoda > Octopoda > Octopodidae > Octopus > Octopus bimaculoides. Next base: position 98,755,120 of record NC_068985.1, on the reverse strand, counting down.
GAGCTAGTAAATGAATACCAGCGGCACACACATATCCATGGTGAATGAAACCAGGTCTGAAAAGACAGACACTTTTGACAGGCAATTATGTTTCAGATATATCACTTTGGATTCTCCCAAAGTGTCGTCGATGTACACGCAGACACTAGACTTACATTCTTAATGAATGACAACATAATATTTTTGAAGATAAAACCGGGTCATTACAAATATTGATAAAAAATAAAATGTGAACTGGTTGATCCTTTAACAGTATATATCACCGACTATCAAGACAATAATGTACAGGGACCTGTATTACATTTAGATTTAATTTCGAGTGTGTTAACCAAAATGACCACCCCAGGTACAGAGAAATCCGGAAAGGCTTTGGAAACAAAGGTTTCAGAAAATCGGGGTTGTACCGGTATGTATATACACACACACACACACACATTTCTCTGCAACACGATTTAAGCAATCCGTTCTCATTCGTTCGACACACACAATCGCTCTTACAACAAAGTGATTATTTTACTCACTGAAAATATGCGAATTATGCTAAAGAACATAATCATTAAAATTGCTTGTTATAGATGTTATGATTTTTCTTCGTATTCCGATGATATTTTAAGCTGAGTGTTACACACTTCGAAATAAGTGTTAAAAACGTTAAAATATTCTTTATCAGACAGTAAACAACTTTAAAATCGGACTGGCACTACTATCAAGATAACTGGTTATGTATAATAATGGAAAACCGAACTTGAAATAGCAAGAAATACGATAATGATAAGCTAAGTGACAAATTGTTTTATTTACTATTAAATTTTATATTCTAAGTGAATATCACTATTTAATATTTAAAAAATTGCATTAGTCATTACATAAAAGACATGACACTACTTTCTAAACACTGTAAAATTAAGAACAAAAAATATAATTTTAACTTTTAAAGTATCCTACAGTGCACTCGCCATTCAAATTGTATAACCTTAGCGGGACAAAGTTCTGTTATAAAAAGTAGAAGACGTGAAAAGAATTGTACGACAAAACCTCGGTTGAGACACGTGCTTTTTTTTTTGTGTTTTTTTTTTTCCATGAAAGCTTGAAATGAGATAAAATAAAATAAAAAAAAAAATATAAAAATTATATTTAAAAGTAAAACACCGTTCGTACCGAAATCTAACAATTAGATCACTTGAGATTATAGTGAGGACAGCAGCTACAAGTAATAAATACTGAATGGTATGGAGTCTATAGAGAAAAATACGCTGAAAATTGAAACCTGTTGTGCTGCAAGTACTGACACATCCTGCATGTAGGTGCAATGATCGTGTGCATTACAAAAAAGAAACATGACAAAAATATTTGATGACATCCCTCTAATTTACATATGTCAACTGCTGGTAGATTGAATATAAACCGTTCTTCAAAGTGTTGTAATGAGAATAGAAAAACATTTCTAATTTAGACCCAAGGTCAGTAATTTAGAAGTGTTAGAGCGTTAGTCAAAACCTTCGGTTCCCCAGTATTTGACTGGTATTTTAGCGACTCCAGACGGATGAAAGGCTTAGTTAACCTCTGCAGTATTTGAACCCAGAAAAAAAATACTGCAAAGTCGGAAAAAATAATACTGCAAAGTATTTTATTCTACGTTCTAATGACTATCATAATTATTTCTAATCCACAGTCACGATTATTTCTAACATAGTTACAAAGCCTGAAATTTTGGGGAAGGAGACAGTCAAATTAAATCAATCCTATTATATGACTGATATTTTATTAACTCCGAAGAGATAAAAAGCGAAGTTGATCTCCGTGCGATTTGAAATCAGAACCTAACGATCCGGAGGAAATAACGTAAGACATTTTGTCTGATGTTCAAATGATTCTGTCATTCCATTACTGTGAGGAAAAGTAATAAAATAAATTAAGGAATAACTTATTCTCGTTGTGGTCAATATACATATTTGTAAGCATGTGTATGGTTTGTGTGTGTGTGTGTGTGTTATGTATAATTCTTTCTACAATAGGCACAAGGCTCGAGATATGGGGGGGGGGGAGGACAGTCGAGTACATCCACCCAGTACTCAACTGGTACTTAATATATGGACGTCCGAAAGGATGAAAAGTAAAGTCGACCTCGGTGAAATTTGAACTCAGAATGTAACAGCAGACGAAATACTGCTAAGCACTTCACCCGGTCAGCTAACGTTTCTTATTCCTTTATTGCTCACAAGAAGCTAAACAGAGAGGAGACAAACAAGGACAGACAAAGGGATTAAGCCGATCACATCGACCCCAGTGCGTAACTGGTACTTAATTTATCGACCTCGAAAGGATGAAAGATAAAGTCGACCTCGGTGAAATTTGAACTCAGAACGTAACGGCAGACGAAATACTGCCAAGAGTTTCGTCCGGCGTGCTGACGTTTCTGGCAGCTCACCGCCTTACTTATATGTCATTTATTAACAGTAACTTCTAAATTTATATATATATCATGAAATAGCTGTATTGAAATTGACAACAGGTACATAAATCTACGTACGGCTGTGTAACTTTGATCGCTGGCGTGTTCCATCTTTTGAATGGATATCTAGGATTACGTCTTTTAAGACAGCGGATTTATGGGAGAGTTTTATGACTGCTGCTTGTTCTAGTAGAGCAACCGATCGACCACGTAAAAGTTCACTCATGGGTATATTGAAAAAGTGATCGTGTGATTCTGAGAACTTGGTTAGGACCGAGAGAGCCGCGAATTCAGAGTTACAAGTGTTCGTGAATACGTCGGTGAAAATGGTGTTCGAATTCTGCCGAGAGCATTTTTGTTTTTCATCCTTTCGGGGTCAATGAAATAAAGTACTCGTTCCAAAACCAGTAATCTTGGACCAAGTACTGGGATCAATAACTTTGAAAAAAAAGGTTAAAACTGATCTTGATACCTTGTGGTATTCACCTCGAAGAAGGAAGAGCTCACAAAGAGGTAGTGCAATCTCAGCAATTAGGTAACAGTTAAATCAGTAAAATTTAAAGAAAATGATCAGTGTCATTTGAGAGAAGTAAAAACGAAAGACCATATTTAGTTGTTAGTTCCAATTGCAAAGCGAAAGTGATTATTGATCATATATAAAAATAGTAACGCAAGTATATAGCAAAAGAAACAATCAAGAGTAATCTATAATGATAGTAAAATTCCAATTCCAATTCCAGTAGGCATTTTAAAGCAAAATCTTACTTTCACTATTCATTTTAAACACCTTCGTTCGAAATCCAAGCCTTACTCTCTATAGCTCTCAAATACACCTCTAACCTCCTTCCCAACTTCCTGTTTCCATCTTTAAACTTAGATTTACTTCTATTGAAATTGTCCAAAAGCAGTTGAAATGATTAATTCTGAACTCGCAATGGGCTCTTGACAAACCAATTGTCTCATTATGAACGCTGATAATATTCTTATCAGCAATTGTAAAGAAATGCAGGAAATATTGTTCGCACACATTGCTAGAATATACCAAAGCACTTTCAGATGTCATTTTATAACATTACATTTTTGTTAGAAAAATCGTTTTACTTTTATTCCATCTGCTAACAATATTTCAAAAATTATTTCGCTTTTTCTGTTTTTATTCTGCTTGATAATTCTCTTTCGTACTTCACTGTTTTGTAATGTTTGGATCTATGTTTAAAAGTCAGGAAAGGACATATTGATCACTACTGTCCTATGCATAGAACGAGGCATGATAATAATAGATAAACTTGGAGACAATTACCAGTAGGATAGTTTTTCTCTCGTTCACTCAACCAAAGAAACGTGTAATCATAAAAATTAAGTCAGGCCAGATCTTTAGATTTTCTGCGTATAATTAGAATCTCTTTGACTGCATGCAACTGACTTATCAAAGGCATTGATAATATACAAAGTTTGTTTACTCGTAAAGTGATCTATTTGTTCATTAGCAGCTCCAAATTATTGGGAATAGTAAGATATTTTTCTCGATTTGAAAGGAATTTCACTTCGTAGAAATATATTCATGTATAAGTATAAATTCTTGCAGAATTATTTATTTTGATTAAGTACAAGATTTTCAAGTACAGAATGCAAGGGGCATAATTCAGTACAGCACTGATTTTTTTTTTATTTTTATAAAGTCCAGAAACCGAGATTCGAACTCTCAGATACGTAAAGCATCCGTACCTCTCAATGGTTCCCTGCAATGGAGCAATTAAAAATATTGATAAAACTAATCATGGTAAACTAATCCCAAGAGTTTTAAGTTCTTTATTCGGCAAAACAAATTCTTCAAAAAGGGAATAAGATAGTTTTTCCATTTGATCCGAGACAGCTGTAAATTATTAGCTGTAAATACCAATTTAGCCAGAAATTGGGTTAAACATAGATTGCCTGTTGGTCCCAGCTTAGGCGTTGCGTGTCTCTGAAGCAGTTTTGTTTATTTTAATGATTAATCGAAAACCACATCAATGTTTACATGTTTCTCGGGTGCCATGCATCGATAGATATTAACTGATGTGTTATATATATTATTGCCATAAGAAAAGGGCACTAAAATTACTAAAATATAACCCACTACATGTAACTTCCGTTTGTTTCATCCTAAAATAACAGTTTCGATGAAAAACTCTGAAAGTAATACGAATTAACTCAGTAAGAGAGAACTGGTTAGTAAAAAGAATATAGTATAAGATTTCAGCTTCCTATATGATTAAGGAGTTGAGATTTCAGAAAAGCAAAGTATACGTCTTGAGAGTCTAATTTTTTTTCTTTCAGATTGCTAACCGATGCGTGTGAGTTACTTATCTGAAGTGATTATTATTATTGTTACTATATTTTTTTTGTCAATGTATTTAGTTCACCATTGAAGTTATTGGACATGGTCGGTTTTGAAATTGCAACAGCGTAAGTAAACGTAGATGATGAAACTATAGAAGTACTTGAGTTTTTAATGAAACTCATGGGTATTGATTCGTTGTAATTTTATATTCAATTTTAGACAAATTAGTTAGGATCTAGAAAAAATTCAAACCAATAGAGAGCGGAAAAAAAAGGAAAACCGAAATAGTATTTAAAGAAAGATACACAAAAAACGCTCATCCAAATAAACGTAATACTAGCATGAAGTATAACAAAATATATAGCGAGGAAATCCGTCTAACTTACAGTCAGGGCGGTATGTAACCATCCGGGTGGTACCAGATGAATTAACTCTTATGTTCGAGTTATTTTGCCATCTTTACGAATGCCATAAATATTAATGGTGTATTAGGATAAAATGATACAATAATCTTATCTGCAAAAACACATGCATAGTTTAGTGGTGAAGATGCTAGTTTGGCAACCACACCGTTCCTTATTCAAACCTACTGCGCAGCACATTAGGCAAACATTCTTCTATAATGGCTTCGCGTTGGACGATACGTTTACGAGCAGAATTTTGTTGACAGAAAATGTCCTGGAGCCTATCACGAATAATATATACCATTATAAGTATATCGATTAAAAATGTGAATGTATGTATATATGTGTATGTTTGCGAAGCCCTAGACACCGTATAGCTTCTGAGCTCTTTTAGCAGAGTTTGTCTAAACCGAGGATAACTTCCCTCTCTTCCCAGTCTTGGGGAACTTGACAAAGATTATAGACAGTGACCTTCCTTCCCCAACTTATAAAAAAAAACAACAACAAATAGAAGTTCGAGAAAAAGGTCTTGTTTGCATTGCCAGTCATTTCGCAAATATATTTTAATCCAGCCGCAATGTACTTGAATTGGTTCATTCATTTGGAAATCACGGAAGCGTATAGATAGAAAAAGAGTGGAGTAGGAAGCTTGCTTCACTTTATAGCTGGAATTTTATTTCAAAATTAAAATTTCGGTCAAATGAAATCTCAAAATGAGGTGTCTTAATGACCGAATTTTTTAAAGAACCATATGAGTATTATATAGAACGAGATTAGAGATTAAGCAGACGGAGAACTTTTTTCGATCATCTTGTGACATATTTCTTAGCCTCCACTGAAAGAGTACACATTCATCCTGTATTCATTATTGGCTGTGTATCTTGTGTGTTCAGTGTGGATTTGTATATACTACATCCTAACACGATTTAGTTCTCTCAGATCAGCGATGGGCGACTCAAGAGTGATACACAAGTAGAATTGTGCTTATGCTTCTGTGTTTTCTTAGGTGGGCACTGGCTATATATTTGGCTAGATGGGTAAATCGTAAGTATTTGCTAAAGTATTAGATTACTGAATGGTGGTGTAATAGTTCACTGTGGCAATGGATATTTGTAATTAGTTTTCCTGGTTTCATTGGCAAATCCATGGTGCTTGACGGCATCTACGTGATTGGCCGAGATATCTCAATTCATTAGAGCCGTCCTAAATTTGAAGGCCTTTAGACCAGATCTGCACTTGGTAGAATTTGTCTTCTTGGTGGCGGGAGAACACTATTCAACAAACCTGTGTCCCGTTAACAATCCTCAACATCCATTGAGGAAAAATTGCCCCTCCCACCAAAACCTATAATTTCTGTTGGACTTGGTCATGCTTGTTAAGATCTCTGTTTTTAATTTTTACTGTAGCTAACTATCGGTTTAAGAAGCTATACACAGACATAAATATTGAGGAACACACGCAGATATATTAGGAGCAATATATAGTTGAAATCAAATCTAATTACTACGGTTTTATACAGACATAGGCAATCTGCAGCACTCGCACAGAATGCAGCTCTTTGTACGGTACTCCTAAAGTCAACCATATAAAATAGCTTTTTACTAATTTTTCTCCTATTTCTAATGAATAAACATACCTGCAACTAAAAAAGGTTGCCTAGGTTTATACCGATCTTTCGTTTACAATCTGCGCTATAGAAATCCATAGATTATAGCTTAGAGGGTAATTGAGCAATGAGGATCACGTGCAGGACTGTAGTCAAAGACATCCGTAAAAAATTATTTTACAGCGAGTATATACAAGAGTGTCAGTCATGTGCTTTTGACATAATAAACGTATAAACTCCTATTACAGTTCAACAGTTAACATAAATTTAAAAGTGCTCATACGTTGCAAATTCTTAAAAGCATTTTAGACGAATTTCAACAATACTTTTAATACTCAGAATACTTCAACGTATCAGATATAATTATTTATAAATCCCAACATAATAAACTAACTTGAGTGTCGTTAATCTTATAAGATATACATATTGTAGACAAGTGTACACACAGAATATACCTGTCAAGTATACGCTGTCCGAGATCTATATGACAGGTATATTATAGGCCTGACTTATGTTAACGAGAATAAAAATATAAAAAATAGCAGCAGATCTCTTAGTAGTTCATTATTATAAAGTACAATGAATTGCTTTATATATTTAAAACAT
>NC_068985.1:98733579-98747722 GCF_001194135.2 Octopus bimaculoides | reverse complement strand
TTTAGCGGGAAAGTTTGACAGTATGTTTCTCTTTTGTGCGTACTTTGACTACCAGATAAATTATTCTAGGATAACAGCAGGTTTCGTGATACGTTACATAGGGGTGAGAGAGAGAGAAGAAAAATCACATGCAATTAGTTTTAAGTGAAGATATTCTATCCATGTTGATCGTTAATTAAAACTAATATATTATACACTTGAAAACCGTGTGTAAATATGAGAAGTCTTCCAAACGAATAAATGGCAGTAAATTCGATTGATATCCAAGTCAAAATTATTATTCAAATTTTAAATGCTATGTGTAATATGGTATCTATTTTAAAACGCGGACGCCAGTTTTCATTTATGTTTTATGTAGTGTTTTTGGTACGGAAAGACTTTCAAACTTCGTATACTTATCTATTTTGTGTTATAGAACAGAAAAATATTTTTGTATTCGAATTTATTTCATGTAAAAAATTGTCTTATTTCGATAATTTCTACTAATCACTGACGTCTATTCAGTTGAAAACAGTTAGCGCTGTAACGGTGTATATCGTATTAATCCCCTAACCCTAACCCTAACTCTAGAATCCGAACTCTAAAATTGTTACACACATAGATACGCACAGCGTAATTTATTATATAAACAATATATGCGTATAAATTACGATTAAACCGGATGAAATATGTCATAGGGAATAACATTTTTATGACCGTCCAGCAGTAACTCTATTCGACTGAATAGACGTCAGTGATTGGTTGAAATTACAGAAATACGACAACTTTAACATGGAATAACTTGCGAATTCTTTTTTTTTTTGTTAAGAAGACTAAGAGTAAACGATGTTTTATATGACACATTCTACCAGTGTCCCTAGTTTCAAAGTGTTTCGTTAAGAAAATACTGGCGCCCCCGTTTTAAAATAGATCCGTAATATGAATTCAGAAGCTGTTTCCGCACGGTAAAGAAAGAAAATATTAAATTAGCTGAATTCCGAGCAATAAAGTGTATACAACAAGCAGTGAATTCTGGGTAATATTCTCGTATATAGAGAATGCAGTTTAAAGTTTCAATGAATCGTGTTTCTACATAAACTGATTATGCGTCTATTAAAGCGGAGCGTGGGAAAGAAACAGTTTCTATTGACATTTTTCATGGTTACATTCATGAATGCATGTATGATAGCACGTAGTTTCCCGCCATCTGTATAACAACAACAACAACAAAGATAGCTCTATGACAGAATAAAAGAAAAAATGTTGTTTAACCTGAGCATAAAAAAGTTACCTTTGAGCAGTGTCTCACCATCAAGATATATGGCGCCTACAAACCCGACTAAATATTCATATGAACATCAATAGGATTGACTATCATTCACATGTCTTCCTATGGCAAATAGTGGCTGTCTATGTTGTATGTATGTGTGTGAGAGAGAGTGATCCTTGATCTGCGAGTTCTCATGAATGGGATACTTGTATTACATGATGCATATTATAACTCTAAATACCGCTATTGTAGAGCACACTGCTTTTTTTTTTTTAGGACTTTCTTATGAGGGGAAAAATATGTGCGAAAAGGGAGCTGACGTGGGGAGGGTGTTGAATTCATTAAAAAAGAAATAGTTCGTTTCTGTTCACTATATTGTCCTTAACGTTGACCATTGACATACTTCCAATTGTAAAAAGGTATTTATCTTTACAACAATGACAGATGGATTTAGAGGAGAGTGCGGAAAGAAGTAAGCCAACCTAAATTCCGTGTGTCAAGTCAAGCTGGAAAATTTGTCAAAAAGATAGGTAACATTAAGACACCATGTAACCTACTCAAATTTCTTACAAAATATCGCCAACTGTTTAGAATTTAGGACAGGAGTCGGCAATAGAGGAGCCATTAAAGTATTCACTGCGAGCCTCAGATATTTCTTTTTGAAAATTTCACTGGCTTTTATTTAGTCTTGATTAACAATTTAATGCGAGGTAGTGACCGAAAGAATATGATTGTGAAATGAAGTTCCTCCAGAGGATCTCTGAAGTAATGTAACTCGATAGGGCGCGTAGCTTGGTAATAAGAAAATCTCTTCCTATAGAACCGCTATTTCGTATTGAGAGGTCACGGCTCTGGTACTACAGACATGCGATTAGAATGATGCAAGAAATAATCACATGACGGATTATTCAAACCAAACCAAACCAACCGGCAGGAGATCGAGGAGTACACTAAAAACTAGATGGATGGATAATATCCGTGGTATCGGTTTGTCACGCTTAGGAATCCAACTGGAAAGTGTAATGGCGGTTGTTTTTAATAGAACCCTATGGAGGAGGTGCCTGAAGACTATCCTCACGATCTTCTCATGGATTAGCATTGCCAGTGATTGGAACAGGTGGTTAGTGTGCAATTCGCGGAATGAGGGCAACAGTAAAAACAAAGAAGAGAACAATTTCAAAGAAGTTGCTAATCCCTGGTTTAATTTATATTCCAGTAAATATTTCAGATTAAAAACATTAATATAGGCTTCAGTAATCAAACTGTGGGCATGATGGAGTGCCACATTTTGGATTATCGTCGATAGTAACGACGCCTAATAGCTTTATCGAGGTCGGAAGGATGAAAAGCAAATGTGTGTCTGGGCGGGACGCAAAGGACATAACCATGTTCCTCAAGATTGTGTCAGGCGCTCTGGAATTCTGGCATCCATCCACCAAATGATTGATTAATCCCTCATCTCTCCTGTATATCATATGTGATACAGAGGACATATTTCCCTGGCGTTCATGCATCATATACGTTGCATATTCTCCATTTTCTTTCAACTGCCAGAGTAAATTGGGACTTACAAAAGGAAAGCTTTATATTAATCAGATCGTATGAAAGAAGGGCTAACTACAACAAACTTATGAAACTGCTTCGGACAGGTAAAGGGGTTAAAGTAGTATTCCACAGTGTAGAACAACTCCTGTGAGAAACCAACATGTAGCACATTTTCTTCCGATGTATACAGTGATTTAATCTCATCTTATTAGCACCATAAACTACAACTAGGTTATTCTCATAGGTATGTGCAAGCTTTTTGAACGTTACTGAAACTGTTTATCTGTTCAAACGGCCTCAGATAAAATCTTGAGTTTTAGTTATTGAGAGATATAAATTTGTCCCAAGTTTTGCTGGATTTATATACAAGTTTCTTAGTGAAGAATTAAGTAATAAAAAAGAAAAGGTAGGTGAAAATTATTCCACACTCTTCATTCGATGAAAACAGTTACAATATATATATATATACATATATATATATATATATATATATCATACTATGCATTAACTCACATACGCTCGTTTATTAACCCAGCTACTCTTATGAGAATGCAAAAATATCAAAAGCTATCCATAACTATATTCCTCGCTTGGTTTACCATTGCCATCTGGCTCTTGTGTGCCTTTAGTAGAATCCATTCTGCTACATGAAGACGATTCATATTTCCTGTATAAACCCCTTCTATTCACCCAGTCGTAGGAGCCTTCTTGTATCTAAGCTATTAAAAAATAATCTTCCAAATACACACACGTATACTTATGGAAAATGCATGAAAATCAATGTAGGGAAATTACATATTTACCAGTATGAACTGTCTTCCACATAGCAGCATGGATATAAAATGCTATGGAAGATCGCGATACCATATGTAATTATTCATAATTCTCATGCCGAACTGAGCGTCATGGCATTGTGCACACATTTCAGTCTCTCTTTATCCATGGTTACAAGATCTTGTAATAACATGTGGTTCAAAGAACACCGATTCCTTAGTAAGCGTAAGGGACTAAATAATATATTCAAAATACACTGGTAAAATCTGTGCAAGGCATTGGAAGAAACAGATGACGGCAACAACATCAAAATTTCTCATTCACCAGATACACGAGAAAAAAAGGCTGTAATATTAAAATACATACACGTGTGTGCTTGTGCGAAAGAGAAGGAGAGAGAGAGAGAGAAAGAAAGAGAGAGAAAGAGAGAGAAGGGACGAGAGCAACAGAGAACGATACGAAAGCTAGTGAGGTGGATAGAGAGTAAGAAAGTGGCTAAGCGAATGAATGGGTAATGTAGGTTGCTTTGCAGTACACTTCAAGCAAGTGTAATTATCACGAAGATGTGGGTTGAATTTGAGAGAAAATGGAATGCTGTTATCACTATCTTTTATCACTTGCGCAGCACAAACACATACACACATCAACCTAGAAACCTGCCGCCACAAAGAGCATATTTTGTCAAACCCAGATTAGAGCTGTTTAGGATAATCACCATCACCATTCATGAACTGGGTGTTGAGGAAACATGATGGATGGCTATGGTGTTTTGTTAATCCTTTGTGAATTTGTGAACCTAGTGACAAAAGGAAGTTCAAGTATTTTGCACCTGTGGGCGGATAGAACTTATATATACGTGTTAAAACACTCTGCAAACTACAGTGATAAATGATCCACATCTATTGTACTACTTTTGGTTATTACTCTGTAGATCAACCCAGTTAACCCTAAAATCTTTTGTCAGTCACTCTTTACACATTAAAAAGAAACATAGTTATTGGGATCTCATCGTAAATTCAAAAGACCCGCGAAAAATCTAGTAAAACTGGAGTGAGTCACTCCTTGAACTTCAGAGAATCCGGTATTATTGTCAGCCATGACTCGTGATGTTAACGGAATTCAGTTCAAAGTAACAGTCACAATGTTACGAAGAAGAACGTTAGAGTCAAGATTCAATATACAGAAAATTTTGAATCCTGTGGTTTTCTTCATTCAGTTATTCTCCTGGAATCATTTAGTTACTCACTGGTGCTTGCGTACAACAAATGACAGAGACATCAATGCTTAACCCTCAGATACTAAGAAGAAAAAAAGGAGGTCCGACGCAGCACATCCTGTCCAACTTGATATATATTTTCTGATTTGATTCATGTCGGTGGATAAATTCAAATTCCAGTCACAATCCAGTATAGTCGTAAAGTGCATTTATTACATTAAGAGTTCAAGGTTATAGACTCCAGTGGGTGTATACAAGCCAGACAGTCGAAATTCAATTCAGCTTCAGTGAATCCAGATTTTTGATATACGAGACATAAACTGTTATTTCAAAAGAAAGCTTAGCTTGTCTGAGAATCAATTCATGTATTTGGTGGTATGTTATTGTCAAATCTTTATTATTAGTTGAGAAGATTTTACCTAGCTTCTAAAAATCCTGACAAATGATTGTCTGAAATAATTGTCAAAAACAGACCAGCTGTGAATAAAGCACCAGATAAATAATAATGGACAAGAAATAACTGAATATATGTACAGAAATGTGTATCATCTCTCATTCTCCAAAAATGCTTATTGTGCAAACTTCAGCAAAATACTCTAAGCTCAATGTTAAAAAAAGCAGTACTCTTCAAGACTTTCAAGGCTTAAATAACATTCTTTAACAGGTTTTTTTGTATTTCCTTCGTTAACTTAAGTGGATTAAGTTATTAGCACTAGTAAATAAAACTCTAGACCAAAGCCGTTATTAACTGTGCTTCAACCTTTCTTTTTGGCCCCGAGCTTCAAAATTGGCTTATTACACAGCTGAAACTATAGATATTAAAGTCTGAATGAAATAGCTTTTGAATGGTGGAGATAAACAACAAATAGGTGATCAGAACAAAGATTTAACAAATATATGTAGAAACATGCATATAGGCTTAAGACCCCACTCAGATCAGGTACTACATTTCACACCATTACAATAAAGTAGAGGGACCCAAAACACTTGCTGGTAGTTTCTACGCTTTAAAATCACAGGATTAGCAAAAGTAGAAGAGTGCCAGACTAAATTGGTTAGCACTCCGTCGGTTGCGACGACGAGGGTTCCAGTTGATCCGATCAACGGAACAGCCTGCTCGTGAAATTAACGTGCAAGTGACTGAGCACTCCACAGACACGTGTACCCTTAACGTAATTCTCAGGGAGATTCAACGTGACACAGAGTGTGACAAGGCTGGCCCTTTTGAAATAGAGGCACAACAGAAACAGGAAATAAGAGTGAGAGAAAGTTGTGGTGAAAGAGTACAGTAGGGTTCGTCACCATCCCCTGCCGGAGCCTTGTGGAACTTTAGGTGTTTTCGCTCAATAAACACTCAATGCGCGGACTGGGAATCGAAACCGCGATCCTACGACGGTGAGTCCGCTGCCCTAACCACTGGGCCATTGCGCCTCCACGTCAGAGTAAAATATCTGTCAGTTCACACTCTGCTGAAATTTATTCAACTGGCAGTATCTCCTTTCCTTACTAGCTTGTGGTTCTGTGTGAAAGCTAAAACTAAATATTGTTAAATCATTTTATTATCGATAGGGATCAATTTAAATTGAATATTTGTACGTATTCGTTCATTACATCGATCTGGTTCGTCTAATTTCATGCCATTGACCTACTTGAGTTATTTCCACTGAGCTCGTATTTTCTATTAGATAGCCACAGACTATTTAAACCACAGGCAAAGTTTTTTCTTTTTTTAATTTTTTTTACTGCGTGGCATTTTGAGCAAGTGTCTTCTACTATAGCCTCGGGCCGACCAAAGCCTTGTGAGTTTGGTAAACGGAAACTGAAAGAAGCCCGTCGTATATATGTATATGTGTGTGTGTGTGTGTGTGTCCCTAGCATTGCTTGACAACCGATGCTGGTGTGTTTATGTCCCTGTCACTTAGCGGTTCGGCAAAAGCAACCGATAGAATAAGTACTAGGCTTACAAAGAATAAGTCCCGGAGTCGATTTGCTCGACTAAAGGTAGTGCTCCAGCATGGCCGCAGTCAAATGACTGAAACAAGTAAGAGGGTAAAAGAGAGAGAGTATTTGGCAATATTTTTGTCTTTTGACAAGGCAGGTTTGAATTTGGCTATGCTTTGCGAACGAAGTTCAAGAATATCGAAATAATTCCACCTGCTAACGAATATCAAATCTCTTTCCTCTCCATCAATCCACTCAATAGCGTTGCGAAAATTCTTAAGTTCCTGGAATTATTTTCCCATTCTCATAGAGTCATTAACAGTTACTGCTAGGTTGTTTATTTTCTGAAGAAAGCGGTAAATTTCAAGTACCTATGAAAGATTTTTTAAAATTTTTTGTTTACATCATTCACTACCTGATCTATCTAAACTGATACCTTTGACCCATTTAAGTTATTCCTCTCAACTCACAGTTACTAAAACTAGTTGTATTGCTTCTGTTGCCGTAGAAATAGAGTATTACAAGAGCTTGTTGGCGAAAGCTTGGCTGTGTGCATCGGAACTTCCCTTCGAAAACCAGGTGTTTCCGGGTTCAGTTCACATCAAATCGTCTTGAACTTATCGTTGAACCAAAATATCTAATTGTCAAGATCGAGTGGAAACTGATGTGGGAGAAATTTTGATGTCTACTGGCAAGCTAACATCTTCGGCATTAAAATCATAATTACACGATATCAGTTTCGATGGGCTGGCCATATTGAACGAATAGCAGACAATCGGTTGTCTAAACAACGTTTTTTTGCCTCCCTGCTAAATAAAGGAAGTTACATTCGAGAAAATCCAAAATCAGTTTAAAGACGTACTTAAAGCAAATTTTAAGTGTGACGTCAGTGTGTACGAGTGTAATTCGTTGGAGGAATATTCGGTACCTGTTGAGACAGGTACCTAACACCTCAATATGACAGAACATGAACTGAAAATTTCGATGACAAATATGAATGCAGAAAGCAGCACAAAGGGACCAACTCAAAAATCACCTCTTCTTCCGCAGAGCAAGAAAATACCTAATCTGTGATTCGACTCGTGACCCTCGGAAAGACTTACGATGCCACACGTGAACCCACAAAAGTTAAATCTAGAGGACAATCCCTCTCAATTCTAAACAATTGGTGACAGTGACAATATGGAATGGCTGAACAGGATCGATGTGTCGAACAAATATGCATTTCGATATTTAGTCCCAATTGTATTATACATCATTTACGCAAAATTTGACTTGCCTTTTGTTTCCCAAGAGTACCAGACAAAATACTGGGTCAATATAATGGACGAAAGTTTTAGTGGGCAGGTTGCCAGCTTGGCCGCAGCCTAATGACTTAAAACTAGTAAAAAAATAAAATAATAAAATGCAGAAAATCTAATCGAGAGAACACGTGTACTAAAATTTTAATCTCGTAAAAACTTCCAGTAAAATAGCAATCAAGTTGAGAGAGAGCGACGCTTAGGAGTATAGAAATAGATCTTTAGAAAAGGAAAATTTCTTTTGAACAAATACAACGTCCTTAACTTCATTACAAAGAAGAAAAAAAAATAGAGGCAACCCACTTTGCCTGTAATCTATTCTAAAGCCCAGCTAGCTAAGAAAACGAGAGGTTATCAAGCATGTCGAGGGAATTTGATATGAAGAATGATAAATGATGTTTGAACTACAAGTCTTTTTGTTAAAATTGCCTTTTTTTTTCCTTCTAAATTTCTTACGGCACTCACATCCCTATAATACACATGCATTATGACTAAAAGCACTGTAAATGATTATTAGTATTATATCATTTGTGGGGAGATTTTCAATTAGAACAATATAATCAACACTGGACAAAGTTTTAACATTGAATTGTCAGCAAAAAAACGATGTGTTATCAGGTGAAAGACAGCATGACCAAACATTTGCCTCGGTGAAATATCAACTTTTATTTTTCCCCAGTAGGAGGTAACTAACCTAACACATTGCTTACTGAATCGTAGAAATAAAAAGATGAATGGGGTCAATGTAGTCCCCTTAAGCAGTTAAAAAAAAAATTATAAGAGCGACGCACCTACATTTTTTTTTTTTTTTTTGAAAGCAAGTAGAAAATCATATTCGGCTTTTTTCTTTTTCTTAAAGGAGTCGACTGAAAAACGAGATAAAGGCTTACGGGGTTCGTTTCTAACTTTTTTTTCTACATCAAGAGAGTGATTATCAACATACACAGTTCGAATCAGTTATTTTGTCGAAAGTGTGTGTGTATGTAGCCTCAGTTGACATTATTACACGTTAAAAGTCCACATAATCAGTTCTGTTTTGTGGAAAATCATTAAAATGTACAAAAGACACGAAAAAAAAATGCCACGTATAAAACCAGCTATAAATATTGACTTTTCAGACTTGACTAAACTATCTAAGTTAGCAGCACCTCCCATTAAAAAAGGAGGAAGTATAATATAGAACTAAATATATCTTATAAAAGCGGAATGGTCACAGTTGGAATTCCGTTAGCCATTGGTCTGCTCGATCAAAACACCGTCAAGTACATTTTCTTTTATTCTTTTAGTATTTTCAGTCGCGGGACTGCGGCCATGCTGCAACACTCCCTTGATTTTTTTCGAGTTCTGTTGTAGCTTTATGGTTGGAACTTGGCCTATGATCAAGTTTATAACAGCTGCTTTTTCCTGAGCGGATCCTTGAAATGGTTGGCTGTTCTGGTATCATCAGTAGGAGTTTATCTAATGATTTCTTGAATGTTTCAGTCGACGTCCCTTTTATAATCCCGATTTCTTTCGGTAGGCAGTTGAACAATTGAGGACCTCTAAATATCAAACTGGTACAATGTGTTTTTCCTCGTAATTTCGAAGGTGACATATTTAGAAGCTAACAGTCCCTACCAGTTTCTGCATCAAAATTCTCTCTAATACCGAAGTTTGGAACATTGCTCATCCAGGATCTTCCATACGTATATCTTTCTCTTTGGCATTCAAGAAAGTAGAGATGTAGAGCTTTCAGACATTCCCAGGAATCAAGGCTTTTAACCAAAGTTATTTTACTGATTAACATCCTTTGTAATCCTTCAGATTAGTACTGAATAGATTAAATTACTGTGAGCAGTAATCTAATCTGCTCAGTACTAAAGATTTTTTATAGAGTCAGTATAACTACTTGTTCTTTTTTCACGAAGGTTTGTAGGATCCATCCTATAAAATGCCTGCATTTAGAGGTCAGTGTGGAGATAGAGTTGATGAAAGCTGCATCACTTGACATAATTACTCCTAAGTTCCGCAATGTCTTTTGCGCTCTGAATCACTGTGTTACCTGATGTCAATGTGATTTGTATGTATTTCTTCCGTAATGCAGAACCTGAAAGTTTCTAATGTATGAAATTTCATATTTTTATCTATCCATTGATAAGTGAGGTTCAGCTCATTTTGGAGTGTGACAACAATTTCTGGAGTTTGAATACCTATCGATACCTTTGTGACATCGGTGTAGCCAAGCAGGTTGGCCGAGTGCACTTGTGAGCTTCTACCTGATAGGGTGATGATAAATAATAACGGTCCCAGAACCGTACACTGGGGTAAACCACTTATTACGGGTGATTTTGCAAAGAGAAAACCGTTTGCAGCAACAGATCGATACCTACTTCGTAAGAAATCCAAGAACCATTCTCTGAGTTTTCCTGTGATGCCAAGATCCCTTAGCCCATGTTCAATCTTGTCATACGCTTTAGCAAAATCAAGACATATATAGAGTCAGTGTTCATTCCTCTCAAGCGATTACTGAGGATAGTGTTATGATGCTGTAATAGTTGTGACAAGCAACTTCGTCCATTCTGAAAACCATTTGTATTATCGATGATGTTTCCTCCAGGGCAGTGGCGGCTCCTGTCTGGGCACTGCGAAACTGCAACACCCCCTATTTCCATTCGATATTATCGATAACATTCAATATAATAAGTCCTTTTTTCTTTAATTGTTTCTTCATACTTGTACATTATAAAATTCTTAAGGGTAATGTCAGTAGCCATTCCCTAGATTATGAAAAAAGAATAGAAAAATCCTTGTATAGAACTGTGCGCTTCACAGTTCCTGTGCCGTGGTGCTTGGCTGTTGTTCGCATGCTCACATGTCAGAGATAAGAAGCTGCACGCTAGGGAGAGAGAGCATTGCGTGAACGACAGTGCCGACCCCAGTGTTCTGGTGAAAGGTAGTGTTTCTTTTTGACTTCGCGTGTGTTATGCTTAAAAAACGTGTTTATATTCTTGAATGTGATAAAGTGGAGAATTAGATTATTATCCTGCTTCCAGCTTCAGTGTTGCTGCCAGGATTTGAAAAATAGGACACATTTCCCTCCCTCATTTTGTGAGAATGGTGGGGGGATATTTGAAAAACAAGGGGGAATTCGCGGCGGTGTTCAGTGAATAAATTAAACACACTACCCAGCAGTGGTTTGTTAGCCTGGTTCTATTATACATTAATATCCATCTATCTCGTAGAATCAAATTCTTGCGGGAATAAGCGAGTTTGTATGGGATATACTTTCGACATACTTTGATTAGATCCTCGTACAAAACTTCATTCCCTCAATGCTATTGAGGTTGCCAATATGCTGAAACCAGTTTGCTTTAAAGATTTCAGTTTCGATTTCATTCCACGTGACTTTCATGAAATTCAAATTCATGAGGAGTGAATCATGTTTATGTGTATTGTCCTCTGAATCATATATATAGATAATTGCATAATGTTGTGGTGAGAAATAGCTGTTGGAATAACCTGAACATTGGGAATGAAGTTTGTACTGGTGATAAAGGCTAGGTCGAGTATGTTATTTCTCTTGGTTGCACGAGAAAGTCTTTAGTGATATTGAGAGCGTTCGTATCTCTCCTGTTTAGTTGCAGGCTGGATAAAGCCATGAGGCCAGCTGAGAATAGGGAAATTAAAGTCGCCTGTTAAAAGTACATTGGCTTGTGGGTTGGCCTCGTTTTATGGTTTTGACTTACGATAGATAAAGCATCGCTGAAGTGATCTCCGGGGTTAGCCGCATCAGGAGGGCGGTAGATAATGCCTATGATCAAACTGAGATCAATCATATGTATTATTAGTGTACCGCACACTTTGTTGGAGTAAGAAAGGAGAGGAGAAAACATTGCTAGGTTTTTACGATGGAGAGTGCTGCTACTTCTTGTTTCCGTATCCTGCAATCAGTTCCGTGTAAAACAATCTGGCATATGTATTTCCGCATCCAATGTCTGGGGTCAGGTGGGTTTCACTTAGTGCTGCTACATATATTACCTTTCCTGCGTGCAAGGTCTTTGAGATATGATGCTTTTGTTCGTTCTGTGAAGTGTGAGAAACCTCGTGCATTCCGTATTATTGAATTTGGTTTGTGGTTTAACGACAGCAATGGTGTGTTTGTGCACCGGAGTAACAGGAATGGTTGGTGCTGTGTGAGAGTTAAAAGGTTTTTTCTTTCTTATTTTTGCCAGATTCATCATGGCTAAAAAAGATTTTTTTTTTGCTTTGGCAAGAGTTGGTGTCTGGAGTTATGATTGCACTGTTGATTTTATGTGGTTTGCTCCTGTTGATTTTACTACTGTCCCCGGTGAATATCTGAGTAACTTCTGAGTTTCGGGGTTCAGTCTAGACTAGCACATACAAGCAAGCATTCAAAATCTCAGCAGACCTTATCCTCATTTTTAGCACCGTCAACTAAATTTACAGAAAACATATCCGGTCTTTATTTTATTAATGACTGAGTTTTGAAAAGTAATGTCGACTATAACAACTATAAATTGACCTTAAGTCTGTTCAAAGTATTTTCATAAGTTTGATCTAAACGTCCATGTTTTTTTTAGCCTTTGTTTCGTACGGTTTAAGTAATGCAAAGCTTTTCTTTCATGTCACAAGTTACTCTAGTAGAGAATGTATCACATATGATGCATAGACACCACGGGAATATGGCAAAAAGTTGAGTTAAGATTTGGCCGTTGTTGGCCCAAGTCATATCTTGCTTAGTACCAGCTGGTGTAGACTTAAGTCATGTTTTAGATCATTATAGTCCACTCAAGTAGAGAACTACCGTTTGCCACATGCAGTGAAGAATAAAGGATCCAGTTATATCAAATTTTAAGAAGGTTCGATTATGTGAACTGAATAAAAATGTAGTGAGAGTACTGACCGTTCGATCCATCAGTTGATAAATCGTTTAGAAACATTTTTTTCCATTCACTAATTCATGCTGATATAGGGTTCAAGTAAGCGCTTTGTGACAACGTGCTTTCAAGTTCAATCTCACTGCGCAGCCCTTGGGGGGGGGGGGGCTGGCCAATGTCTTGTAAGGGATTTTGGTGGATAGGAACTGTGTGAAACTTTGGAGCATATTAGAGTTTGTTTTTATCTTGTACATTCAGAACTTGCTTAGTACCTGTGACCACTCACTTTCCTTTATAGAGGACATCTTTCATCCTCACAAGTTTAGATTTTGATCAAGGAGCGCCTTCAGAATATTGGTTTTGTTCTCTTCAGTGATAGGAAACATTGCCATTTTCTGCGTAGTTGTTGACCAGCTGCAAGTCTTGTTCATAAATGCTAAATATGCGGCATTACGTTGATATACTGCTCGCATATCTCGAACGGCGAAAATACTCAAACATGTTAAGACACACAAGAAAGAAGATTGATTGGCAACCATTAGTAAGAAATACAGTGAAAACAAGAACAGTTTGCGCGCTTTCGAGACTTACAACTCTGTTCTGGTGAACTCGACACCATCGCTAACCATGAATACATTATTGCTAAACATCAACAGTATCACTCTCACTATTTGTGATGTTAAAGGCTACGAGTTACTATTACTTTTATTTTAACAATGTTACTTTGCAATCTGTTGAACAGAGTTTCATAACGAGTACACGATATAATTTAGCCCTAGGAGAGTCCTTAATGAGTATTATGATCAAAGCCGTTTCAGCTTGACCTTTCTTCCTTTGCATGTCAAGCATTATGTTTAATGTGTCCTCCCTTTAAAATAGAAAATGTGGGATTTTGACGAGTATTTCTAGCAAGTGGTGGTTATGCATAGAGGCTCCCTCGGTTCTTGGAGAGAGGGAGAGAGAGAGAGAGAGAGAAAGAGAGAGAGAAAGAGAGAGAAAGAGAGAGAAAGAGAGAGAGAGAGAAAAAGAGAGAGAGTTGTAAGGATTTGTTTATTATGATAGCTATCATCATAAATATACTTGGAATTTACCTATTTTTAGATTTGCGCATAGGTGATACCATAGTTCCAACTTTATTGAGATCCTCGTTAAAGACAATTCACATCCATTCTCAAAAATGTAAAACAAACATTTCTGGTGGTTATAAACAAACTGATTTATGTCTTACAGGTTTATCAGT
>NC_068985.1:98732199-98733203 GCF_001194135.2 Octopus bimaculoides | reverse complement strand
TTTTTCAACTGTAGAAATCGTTGTACAATGTTATTTGAAGGATATAGCCCACAAACTATGATAGAGTAGTCATTTTCGAACTCGAAACGGTTTTTAAAAATATGAATCAAGAAGCCCTTTTGGGTCAAGGCTAACTGAGCAATTTTGTTGTCTCGAGTATTAACAACAGTGACAAAATACATCTCTTATGTATTCCTCCTCCTCATCATTTAACGTCTGTTTTCCATGCTGGCATGGGTTGGATGGTTTGACAGGATCCAGCAAGCTGCAAGATTTCATTGAGCTCCAATGTTTGCTTTGGTATGGTTTCTACGGCCGGGTGTCCTTCCTAACGCCAACCACCTCACCGTATGTATTGGGTGATATTTTCGCATCACCGGAAATCGTGATTCTTCCAAGTAAGTTGCAAAACAGAAAAAAAAAATCAGAAAATGTTTGCTCATATCAAAGTTTACCTCGAGCCTACAAACTCATGAGGCTAGAGCCTAACCGAACTTTTGGAGGCATTGAAGTTGAAAATACATGGCTAATTCGAAGACTATAGATCCAATTCATCACTGGAACTGTAAAAATCTGTAAAACTTTCCAGAAATTTATCATTTAAATATATATGAGCAAATCTAGATATGCAACTATATGCACGAGAATACATACATAAAATATACAAATCTGCACATACATACATACATACCCTGTTGTTGATGTTGAAATTCCAGTGGAAGAACTTTGGATCTAGGTTAGAAACCGGTTATTTATTGGCAAGAAATTTTGAAATAAACTGAATGACATACAAGCACATATATACATACATATACACACATACACAAACACACATATGCACACATATACATACATAATATACATGCATTTATACACGCATATATATACACACACACACACACATACACACGGCGGGCTTCTTTCAGTTTCCGTCTACCAAATCCACTCACAAGTCTTTGGTCGGCCCGAGGCTATAGACACTTGCCCAAAGTGCTCTCACCTCC
>NC_068985.1:98722049-98731961 GCF_001194135.2 Octopus bimaculoides | reverse complement strand
TGAACGCAGAACGTAAAGCCGGAAGAAATATCGTTAAGCATGTTATCCGGTGACCGAACGATTCTGCCAACTCGTCGCCTTAAACTTGCTTTAAGGTAACTACAATGTAACAGTTAAATCTATGGAATGTATATAGACTCTATATGTAAGAGATGAGGAATTATGTACATTATTTACATTTGACGGATATCTGTCCTAATCTTGTTTGTTGTTAACACAACGTTTCGGCTGATATACCCTCCAGCCTTCATCAGCTGTCTTGGGGGAAATTTCATACCTGGGTTCTCATTCCTAAGGTATTTTTCGATGTTATTATTATTATTATTGTTGAGGCCACTGCGTGGAATCGAACTCGGAATCTTGGGGTTAGTAGCCCGCGCTCTTAACCACTACGCCACATGCCCGTGGGCTGTTTAAAATAGACTAAACAGAAAGTAAGCATTTCTAAGTAACTGTTGAAGCCTAGGACTTGGCGGAGGTAAAGAATACGTACACCACCCGTTTCCGGCGTAACAAAAACCCTAATCCTAACCCAGCCCTAAACACTGGGTGTACGTATTCTTTACTTTCACCTAGGATTTAATGTAAATTTTCAAGTTTTATAAGTTGTGAATTTCGCGTAATCAAAAGAAGAACAACCTGATATTCTTTCTAGTTCCCACCTATTGTGTCTTATGGCATCTCTAAGTTGGGGTACAGCATCGATTTCTTGGAACATTTGGCGTAAAGGCCTTTCCGAATTACTGATTTTCTTTTCCTGAAGAAGGTGTGGTTACCTTGGTCAACGCACATTAAAGTAAACAAATATTGAAATTGTTTGAATAATTAAATGCAATATTGGTACCTGTACATTAAGGTAAATTAATGCAGATCATAAGAGATTCCGGACCATCAGTGTCCGATAAGTCGGTGCTGTACCTATATAATGGAGTAAGAACTCCAGGTGTGTCCCTGGTTATTAACTGAATGTCAATCCTGATTAAGTAGACCTATTATCAAAGGCATATTAGCAGCTATGAGGCTGCTCAAGTTGCTAGAAATAGCAGCGAAATTTTCATGAATTTCTTCTGAAACGCAGTCATGACAGATAAAGCAGTCTAAGATACACTATATGTGAACAAAAAGGTAGAAATGTCATATATGGAACGCCTTTGAACAGGAGGATAGAAGCAAACGGAAGGTTTCCAGCTAGGTTATTTTCTACTCTAAATTGGACAAGCATGATAGAATTTGGTATCGATACGAAACGATTGGCACAAAATCAGAAATTTGCCAGATGGGGTTATAGTCTGTTTTAATAATGACTCAACTGCTTAAATATCCAGCTGAAGTCAAAATCGATCCCAGTGTCATTTAAGCCCACATCACAAACAAATTTGTAACAGGTCTGCTACAACCGATTCGGCATCACCGACCCACCACACCACCAACTTATAAATAACAATAGTGTCATAAACTATATGAACGTAACCTTGAGCGTTTCCCGTAATCTTTAACCCCACAAACTAAAATATCAGGTCGATTATTATCATTAATTAGTTTGTGTCTACATTGAATAATAACAGAACTCCCACAACGTCAACTTGAACAATTATTCTATAGCCAAATCTCCTTCGAATCACATCACATCGTTTTAAATTAAAGCAAGGACACCTTAAATAATGTAGATTTGTATTCCTGGCCTTCTATTATTTCTCAAATCATCCTAACAACAAAGAATTGTAGTTTGTGAGAACAGAAATAAATTTGTATTCAAATGTTTTTTTGGTTTTTTTAAAACTTCTTTTGTTTCAGTCATCCGACTTCGGCCATGCTGGAGCACTGCCTGGAAAGATTTAAGTCGAACAGAATCTGCCCAAGACCTTATTTTTTAAAAAAAACCTGGCAGTTATTCTATCGGTTTCTCGTGCCGAACCGCTGGTTTACAGAGACATGATAAAACCCAACACCGATTATTAAGCTCTGTGTGTATGTATGTACACACACACACACGCGACAAGCTTCTATCAGCTTCAGTCTCTCACAAGGCATTGGTCAGCCTGCAGTTCTAGTAGAAGACAAAATCAGAAACCATGTGACTGGGAAGCAAGCGTCTCACCATTAGCTTTAAATTTCGAAGGACTGAAGTCCGTAGAAAATTCTGAAATTCTCATCAGATGGGAGAAATGCTGTGCGCGCGCGCGTGCGCGTGCGTGTGTGCGTGCGTGCGTGTGCCCACCTCCTACATCGCTTCACATCCAGTGTTAGTTTGTTTACATCTCCGTACCTTAGCGGTTCAGCAAAAGAGGTTTATAGAATAAGTACTAGACTTAAGTACTGGTGTTGTTTTGTTCAATAAAAAAACTGTTCAAGGCAGTGTCCCAACATGGCTGCAGTCCAATGATTGAAGCAAGTAAAAAGTGCAAGATCTAACCGAACAAATGAAATTATTGACTTGTGTCAATGAGGGAGTCTATTTGCTTGTCTGATCTGCTAGAAATAAATACCAAATCTCCTTCAAATACCACTCCCACCTTAGATAACGTAATTCTTCATAGGTCGGTCTACACAAATAAGACTGACCATGGGTTAAACAGTAACTTATTTGATTCATGAAAATACAGTTAACGGCTTCCTCAATTTAAATTGAACGGCTATAATTATCTCCGTCGATAATTATGATTTTTTTTATTGGAATCTATGTATAAATGTAGATCACTCTTATTGATCAGCCCTTTGAGCATAGGTGTTCTAGACGTAACCAACCTTCATAAGTGCTGAGGAGATGCAAACCCAGGCCCCGATTTTTTTCTACAAACATGGTCGATTTTTCAATCTTAATTCCAAAATAAACACAAATATAATCATAAATATTATACTTGTACACCATTTAAATCAGACCAGTCTAATAATAGAAAAGTAAGGTTTCAAATCAGACTAGAAATGTTTCTACGCTCGTTCGTTTTTGGCTATGAAGTTTTTCAGGAGGATGTTCAAAGCGTTTTCATTGCCCCCATTCCGAAAAAAAAAAAAAAAAAAAAAAAAAAAAAAAATCAAGGGTGCGCTTGTACCCCCTGTTCCCGAGCCTATGCCATGCCAACCTTATGTTGGATGGACTGCGGAGATGCTGTAGCAAGATCTAGCAGGTTAAGCGTCTACATTGAAGGTTCATCATTTACTTCAAGAATAGCCGTGTTAGCGAACTTGCGTTAATTCAAGATCGAAACAGAATCGCAGTGACCAACCGACAGGGCTTAACCTATATCTTTATAGAATGAAGATTCAATGATATATAAAAAGAAACTCAAACCATCCATATGTATGCTATAGGAAATTTACCAAAATTGTTGCATAAAAAATATGCTAGCACAGGTAATTTTTCTTTTTACTATCGGTTCGTTTATGAATGCTTATTGTTTATTACAATCAAAAGCATTACAGTTTTATCGCTCTAACTTTTACATTCAACAGACAAAACGTGTTTGAGTAATGTGTTTATAAATATAGGTGTCCTACATCAAGGTCACTAGGCATTTGTGAAAAAAAATTGATTACAAAGGAATGTGAAAACGTAAGCTTCTCTGCGTTCAAACATAAAAGAAATACAATAAACAAACACATGGATTAAATATTTAAATGTTTGGGTTAACAAGATATTTTTTTGACTATCATTCTCATCCTTGAAGATTTCTTTTAATTAGAACATTTGCATCAATGCAGCCATTTTGATAGGTTTGATTTCTGATCATCTGCTCTATTATATTTTCTTTTTTATTAGTAAGGTCGAAGGAGGAAGAGTAACGTCTCTATCTGGAAATTTGGACAAAACGCTTGCAGCAGAATCGGCTCTGCAAAAGATACCGATGCACCTGGAAATGGTACTAAACGGGACGGGGAAGTCTACAATCACAAAACAAAACAGTTCCGCCAATAGTTTTCCAGTGATTCCGTTTACCGAATTCTACTCATAAGGATTTGGTCAACTCGTGGCTAAAGTAGAAGGTGCCGCACAGTGGGATCTGACGCAAGACATTGTCGTTTAGGAATGCAGTTCTTAGCTTAGAAACAATGTATGGCTTCAGATCAATCTTAACCCTTTGCCTGTCCAAAGCGTTTCCATAAGTTTGTCCTAAACATCTACGTTTGTTCAGAACAAACTTTTAGTTAGCCCTCGTTTCGGACAGAGTTTTAGTTAGTACTTTTATCATAAGATCTGATCGATATAAAGCTTTCCTTTGATGAACCCCAAGTTACTCTAGTAGTTGGAAAAAATACTGAGAATTTATATTATATAGGATGCATTGACACTAGGGTGCTGCGGACCATATGATGCACAGGACATGCAAAAGTAATCAAGTAGACATTTGGTCGAAAGATATTCAAGTGACGGACATCTCATGTATTCTTAACCTATTTCAGATGGTACGAAATAATTTGAAGGATATTTGGATATAACTAGAAGGTCAAGAGTTTATAGAAATTTCCTCTGGCTCGGGTTCGAAAGTAATCTTTCTCTGCACTGTTTTTCCAGGATATTGCTCCGTATAGAAAGCAACAGTCTTTAGATATTGATCTTTTAGATAAATTCGTTATTTTCTCCACCCCATTTATTTTCCATTCTTTCAAGTGTTATTTGAATTAACACGAAAAATATTGTATTGCTTTATGTAGCTCTATTCTTCCTCTATAATTTGGTTCATTGTTTTTGAAATTTGAAATAACTTTTTTATCTCTTTTCAGACTTATGACCATGGAGTGCCAAGTAGAAAAACGCGAACAACCCAATACAATTTTTTTTAATATTTCCATCCACCAATCTGATTGTAATTTTCCAAATTGCTAATTGCCATAAGCAATTTAATATTTAAACCTCTGTTTCTATATAACAGACTTCTTCCAGTTTCCATCTACCAAATTCACTCACTTAGTCCAAGGCTAGAGTAGCAAACAGCTGCATAATATTGTAGGTTGTAAAACTTTGAAATTAACAAAGAAATAAGCAGAATTCACAGATTTGCTAGTCTACAGTAATGCTTAATGAAATAGTCTTCTAAATTTGTTACTTAAAACTGAATTCTATTTTCATTTCAGGTGAGATTACTTCCCAAACATGTATTAGGTTCAGGTATATAAACTGCACGAAACTTTGGTTAAGTGTCTTTAACTGCAGCTCCAGGCAGATTGAAGCATTAAGTGCAAATCAAGCAGACGGAAACTGAAAGAAGCCTCTGCACATGCGCGCGTGCGTGTATGTTTCCTACCACCGCTTGACAACGGCTATTGTTTTCTTTACGTTTCCGTAACTTAATGGTTTGGCAAAAATGACCGATAGAATAAGTACCAGATTTAAAATTAAATACTGGGTTCAATTTGTGAGCTCATCCTTCATAGCAGTGCACCAGCATGGCCGCATTCCAAGGACTGCAACAAGTAAAACAAAAGATAAATTGTTTCTCTGGCTGTTAAATGTTCTTTTCTTTTATAAATGATTATTGGCCTCATTATTCATATCGGTTGGCGTTAGGAAGGGCATCCAGCTGTAGAAACTCTGCCAAATCAGACTGGAGCCTGGTGTTGCCATCCGGTTTCACCAGTCCTCAGTCAAATCGTCCAACCCATGCTAGCATGGAAAGCGGACGTTAAACGATGATGATGATGATGATGATGATGAATGCGTGTATAAAGTCGCAAAAGACTTTGGCAAAATACTAACCAATTTACAAGTTGTTAATATTATCAACTTAATCAAAGGGTCTGTTTTACTAGCTTCTTCTAAGTCTATGAAGAAGTTTCAACATCGATTACTCACTCGAAGATATTTGTAATTTTGATGAATTTGCGAATACTTTAAAAGCAAGTACCCAAATTTTGTGCCAAACCAGATCAGAAGCGTTGTTTCGCAATCACAACTGTCCACTAGGAATCAATTTGGAACAATATCGATGAAGAAACCTTCCTATTGAATCAAAGAAAGAAATTAAACTTAAATGAAAAAGTCTTATGAATATGCTGAAATCACTAATGAGCTTGTGACTATTATTTCTACGTAGCAATTATTTTCTACCAACGTATAGCTGATCGGAAACTCAGTCGATGCAGCAAAAACTGTATTTAAGATATGAAGTGTGTCTACAGATTTTGCTGGTTGTCTGGTTTTCGTGAGATTGATAAGGCTGATGTTCAGTTTCAGAATTTGCATGTTGGTGTATTATTACTTTTGCTTGTTTCAGTCATTTGATTGTGGTCATGCTGGAGCATCGCCTTGAAGAGTTTAGGCGAACAAATCACTCCCAGTACTTATTTAAAAAAAAAAGAATCTGGTACTTATTCTCTCGGATTCTTTTGCCGAACCGCTAATTTACAGAATGTAAAGAAACTAACACCGATTGTCGAGCGGCAAAAGAAGGTAAACACACAAAGGCACACATACATACGACAGGCTTCCATAGTTACGACGAGCTTCCATAATTTCCATCTAACATATTCAGACACAAGTTGGCAAACATCCCGAGTGATAAAATTTCAATGGTTTTCAGGATTTTGCGAGATTGGGCATTGCGACCGAGTGTAGGGAATAAAGAGGATGAATGACAGGTGTGTAGGGTGACCCTTAATGGAGATGGTATTCTATCTAGTTAGCTTAGAAGATCGGGGGCTGATGTGGTAATCATAGAACAGGAAGGTAGGAAACGGCGTGTACATGGGCTTGAGGTCGTAAAGTGTTGGTGAGTCAGTCTTTCAATCATTTGAATATCGTTCTTTGGGATGGTGTTCACAACTTGTCTATGGGTCACAGCAGCACCACTGGGAGATGATATTCCACTGTGGTCTTGAGTTTTGTTGAGGTGCAGCAGATAATCAGGACTTAGAGAACGGATAGATTTTTGGATGCAGTTTTAGCTGTTATGTCTTTTAGTAGAGAACGATAAAGAGATAGCAAGGTCTAGCATTTGTAGTAGCCTCTAGTGAATGAGGTGAAGTTAAAGAATGTTAGAGCTGGCAAGGTACAATGTCGTTTCTTAGACTGTGTTTTTTTTTTATCGTTGAAAGAAGCGAGACTATCGAGTCACCAGTGGACGATTGTTACGAGGCAGTGCAGGTTTCCCGTGACTTGTCGAGATGGTATGTGCGCGGCATATTAGAGAGGAGGGAAAAAAATGCAATTTGCATAAAAGTGAGCATTATTTGCAGATGTCTGAGGTAGAAAATCAAAACTCGGATAAACCCGAGGTGACAACATGTTGACCGGAGAGACAGAGAAACACCTCAATTTGAAAGGGGTCAAACTCCAATAGACGAGCATGATGGAACCGACAGGCGAGCAGCTTAACTGGAGTGGGGTTCCATATGACTTTGGAATGAGTACACAAAAATACTGGTGTACTAATGGAATCCACCGCACTATAGTTATTCTATATTGTAGCGAGAGTTCAGTATATATGTCAGGCTTCAAGCTATTCATTATTGGCTTCGTGCTATTCTCATGCAGCAGATAAATTCTTGTGAAAGCCAGTTATGAAATTATAAAAGTAAACCGAACAAAGTAAAACATATATAAATAGTGGATATATATAAATAAGAGAAAATAACATTCGAGTTTGTTATTTAATGTATCAATGAATAATATTTGCAAGTTCTATAAAAAGATTCCTGATCAAAAGAACCCAGCATACTTTACGAACGAAGAAATGCGAATGTATTTTATTAGATTATATATAATTCCCAATATTCTGCGAACATTTTTCTGGCAATGGGGAAATATTACCTCGCTTGGAAACTGGTGAAGTTTGGTGATAGGAAGGGCATCAAGTCGCAGAAAATCTGCCTCGGTAAACTCTGTCCGACCCATGCATGCATGGAAAATCAGATGTGAAAACGATGATGATAATTAAGAGCAACTTCTCAAATCGCTATACTAAAGCCAATCAAGGAAACTTCTAACATAAAAAAAGTCATTTTGACAGGAATTTTTAATAAAAGATACACTAACAGAGTTACAATTTTGATAGTCGGAAAGAAGATTAGTAATAATCGTGCCTTTCCAAGCAGTAAAATCCAAGGAAAACTTCAGATGTGGGTCGAATTCCATAAAGGAATGGAAGCGGTATTGTCTCTTTACCTGAGGAATCTATCCAAAGAGGAAAAGTTACAATTGACTTGTAATGGGGTTTCTATATCTTCCCAGAGGAACAATTAAATAAAGTCCAAGATGAGGTGTGATACGACGATGTCTGTTCAATCAATAGAAATAGTGCATATAAAGTTCGTGTCTAATCTTCAAAACTAAAGATAGGATGTGGAAGCAGGCCGAACTGGTGAGTCACACACCAATCTATAGGCTGTTGCCGCAGTACATGGGCCGACATACTACGAAGGCTAGCAAAGAATATTGGGATGACGGAGACTTTTAGTTCTTTGCCATTTTTGCGGCACACTACAGGTAGGTGATAATCGCCACTGCATCATGGGACGAGATGTGGTCCGATGGAGTCTGTAGAATCATACAGACCACCATGCTGGCCTCCGAAGACCCGAGAACAATCCCAGTGCTGTACCCCATTGTAAAAGCAGAGAGAAGGGCGATAAAGGTGTCGAGGAGAGAGCAGAAAAGTCAGCTGCTATACATTTGAGACTGAAAGCAATTTAAAGTGTTTGTGTCCAGAAGTACTGGTAGGCAGCGAGTGCTGAGATGGCTATGATCGACATGTGGTTGGGCGAGTTACTAATAGATATAATTCTCTTAATGATCCCCCAATACCACAAAATCATACCGGTGCGACACCTAATCGGAAATGCGGAAGAAAAAGACCGAAGATCAGTGCTGCAAGACCTAGGTGCTACATATGTGACAGTAAATGCTATTAGCTTTCAGTCCACGAGAACTTAAGAGAGAAGTGGTGAGCTAAATATCCAACAGCAACAGTCGATCCCAGAGAATACAATTTTCGATGAGGACTCACACACTCATCTTCAGTCCCTCTTCCTAGTAGCACCATCTCCATCGACTTTTGACAAAAAGGAGGAAAAGAAAGAGACCAAGAAAGAACCT
Organism: Octopus bimaculoides; assembly: GCF_001194135.2. Taxonomy (NCBI): domain Eukaryota; kingdom Metazoa; phylum Mollusca; class Cephalopoda; order Octopoda; family Octopodidae; genus Octopus; species Octopus bimaculoides. Next base: position 98,722,933 of record NC_068985.1, on the reverse strand, counting down.
CGGGACATGACATTTACATGAATATTTAGGGAAAGAGAAAATGCAGACAATTCACGAGGAGATGGCCTTCGAACGTACGAGTCATGCAGAATATGATGCCGCGCGGGCAAACTATTTTTGCGGACTACACAGATCTACCTGGGTCACAGACGCAAGCCCTTCATGTATGCTCCGACGTTTGATATGCTCACGTATACTTCTTGGTAGGTACAGGCAATATTCTACCGGACAATATAGGAGCGGATGTTGGGGATAGTTTGACTTAAAGAATACCTATCATAGAAATTACGGAATATAAATCCAATTGGAAGTAAATATTTCACAATAAATTAACAGGAATCTTACTATATGAAGTCAATATAAGTGACCGTGTATTCCAGTTTAATATGTCATGACACAAAGGTATGAACAAAAGGAACTACAACGAAGATCAAAGTCTAAAAACCACTTCTGACAAGCATCACTATTTTCTATATTATATAAGAAATGTCACCAGTTTGATAACAGCTCAGTTGATTCTTTATACGAGTTTTACTTGTAGTTTATCTTACACGCATTAAAATGAATGAACATGCTGTTTGCTATTGGCACTCCGTCGCTTCCAGTTGATCCGATCAACGGAACAGCCTGCTCGTGAAATTAACGTACAAGTGGCTGAGCACTCCACAGACACGTGTACTCTTAACGTAGTTCTCGGGGATATTCAGCGTGACACAGTGTGACAAGGCTGACCATTTGAATTACAGGCACAGCAGAAACAGGAGGTAAGAGTGAGAGAAAGTTGTGGTGAAAGAGTACAGCAGGGTTCGCCACCATACCCTGCCGGAGCCTCGTGGAGCTTTAGGTGTTTTCGCTCAATAAACACTCACAACGGAATCGAAACC
>NC_068985.1:98708230-98721856 GCF_001194135.2 Octopus bimaculoides | reverse complement strand
ATAGGCCAGCACCATCCATTAGCAGCAATTCCCTAAAGCATATCGCTTAGATTACAGCTGCTTTCCTTATGTTTTATCTTGAAACGCTTGTAAGATTAAACACAAAGTTATGTTGGCTCAATTGCGCACAAATTAGCGTTTATAGAAAATTATAAACCGGAAAGAAGATCTGAAATATAGTGAATTATTTTGTTTATCGAGTCAAAGTTACGGTTTTGATAAGAATAATTCTGGGGATCTTTCATGTGGAATGAAACAAGTGAGTGAAGGTGTTGGACGCTGGTGATCTGGCACAGCTGACTGGACATTCAACCTATTTCGGTAACAGCTCTTTTTAGCACTGGAAGCAAACACATTCAAAAATATTCACATACAGAGAGAGGAAAAGGGAGAGATTTATTAACTGAAACTGATCAACATAAACATTTTTACAAGCCTTCATATGTATAAATTGAAGACTAGAAAGTTAAAATGAAGTTAGATGTGATAGTTTGTCAATTAAAATAAAATTAAATTTTCATGATGCCAAATGGTACCGGGTACAAGGCGTCTGGTGTCAAATACATTAAGGTCGAATCAGCGAGGCCAAATAGAAAGGGCCAAAATAGTTGTGCCAAAAGACTCCTGCCCCGATTCATTCATATCTATTATTTCGAGAAGTATCACAGAAATCTCCCAGAGTTCAAGAATCAGAAAATTGATAAAAATGAAAAAATAAAGGAAAAGAAAAATGCTAGATTTCTGAATGAACATTATCTATGTCAACACTAGGAGCAAATACAAGGCGGCGAGCAAGCAGAAACGTTAGCACGCCGGGCGAAATACTAAGTGGTATTTCGTCTGTCTACGTTCCGCGTTCAAATTTCGCTGAGGTCGACTTCGCCTTTTATCTTTTCGTGGTCGATAAATTCCAAAGTCTGGAGCAGTTTGAATATGAAACGATGCCCCACCTACCCCATTGGCCGGACATTGCCCATCTGATTGACATTTATTTATTCTGCAATCTTCAAAATCATTTGGACAGTAAAAATATGAATTCTGGAGACGAGGTCAGAACAGTACTGGAGTATTTTTCGTCACAGATAAGTGAATTTTCGAAGAGGGGCCTTGCAGGTCTACCAGATAGATGGAAGAACATTGTAGAAAATGAAGGAGAGTATATTTTAGATTAAAAAAATAACTTTATGGTAATTTTGAAAAATAAAAGGCGTATAAGAAAACTGCATTATTTATGGGATGACGCAATAAATATTGGTCATAGAAAACTGACATAACAGTTTTAGCATATGGGGGTGGGGTTATAAATTATTATCGAAATTTTAATTCCTAGAGCAAACCACTCACATTGATAAGATGTTACATAATATGCACTGAAGAATTATAATCAGAATACAACCAGTTTTATGTTCTTCAAAATATTTTGCTATTTCGAACATAACTCTGGAGTAGTTCGTGCAAATTTACTTATTCTAAATTCACCCAGTTCCATTTTTCATCCTTAAACGTGGTTTAACAATAATTATGTATTGAATATTACATTTAGTTGCAAACAAGTTTTTTTTTTTTTACCTCATAGTAAACAAGCTTCTATTTTTTAAAGATATCTGTAAACTCCTAAGCTACGCGGTAGTCGTATAGAATTATATACGAATCTTAAAGCAAACTCCTTTGAAAATATTCAACTTACATTAACTGCACTGACTGACAATGTTCAGTATCATTAAAAAGTTACACTATCCAATCCAAAGGATTAATAACGAAGTAATTTAGTGCAGTCTTTGATAAGAATTACAATTATGAAAGTCATTGCAATAAAATACTTAAGCTAAATGCTTTCCTGATGTCTCCTTTTACTGACTGTACCTAATGATGAACGCTTTGTGAAACTGAACTTTTGCGATAGACGTTGGAGTTCGTTCTAGATTTGCACTACAGCTTCTAGAATGTCCCACGAGAGCTTTGAAAATTTCTTGAAATAAAAGACATCGGGATTTTAGTAATCATTTTTTTTTTTTTTCATCCTTAAAAGTAGTTTAGCAAATATTTTTAAATGATATCAAATGGCCTTCTGGGAGAAATGTTACGCGAGACGGGCATTTCACTTTACATATGTCTCCATCCGACATAAAATTAAGTTATCAGATCAAAGTTTCAGTTTATTGGATTAAAGACAAGGCTAGTTTCTTGCTTAAATTTTATTGTTCTGACATATTTTGTTCGAGCCAAAAGAAAAAAAAAGATTACTCGCTCTAGAAAGTGATAAGGATATTCTAAGAAAAGTTAGTGAATTAGATTAAGAAAATTAAAAAAATTTTTTTTTAAATCAACGAGTGTATATAAATTTGGTGAATGAGAATGCTTCATTATTACATGTCAATCACTGATCGTGTTAGAATTCAAGACGTGTTTCTGTAAAGCTGTCATAAATGAAAGCAATACTGAGTTATTTGCAGCAAACACTGCTGTTCTGTTATTTAACACCAGGTTATTAAAAACTGAGCAAGCTATGACCAAAAGTGTTCCAACCATAACCATCTTGTCTGTTTTACATATGTAGGATTAAATTATTCACAATATCGTTTGTTTTTTTGTTTTTTTTTTGTTTTTTTTTTTAAGACAGAAGTTGATTTGAGGGAATTTGGTTGATACTCCGAGCAGATGGAACGACTACCGAGAAGTTCTCTTTCTGGCTCATGTTCATCCCTGGCCTGTCCTGAGTATCACATGTAATACACGGGACATATTTTCCTGTCATCCTTGCATTACATATGGTAAGCATTCCCAGTCTTTTTCCCCTTAGAGTAAATTCGTACTTACGAAAGGAGAGTTTTATATTATTCAGAAGGTTTGAAACAAGAGAGTTAAAAAACAAGCTTGGGCAAACTTACGAAATTGCTTCGGACATGCAAATGATTAACGTTAATCCGTTTCATAAGTCACTAAACATGTCTACACTAGCTCGCAATAAAAATAACTTTTGGATATATACAAGAAAAAATTTAGAATAACTAAATGGAATTAATACGTTTGTTGCATCAAGTAATTTTGTTTCGTGTATATAAGTCCTTTCAATGTTATTTGAATTGAGACGAAAAATATTTTTATTTTCCTAACTATTCTTCCTCTACAAATTTTGCCCGCCATTTCTGAAAGTTGGATACATGTTGTGATGGAGTGCGAAGTAGCAAAAAAAAAAAAACGAACGAATTTACCTGACAAACAAATATGATTGAATCTATCAAGGAACTATGCTTAATGAAAACTACTTAAATATATTTTTACCAACTTTCAAAAGCTAAGATTTCTTACACCACAAATCGAGTACCCTTCGGGGTACACAAGAGAAAATATGGTGATCCGCGAGGTTTGTTATAAAAAATAAGAAGCAAACACTAGAATTTTTCAAATGTGATATTTTTTATAGAAGCTACGAAAATTAATCAAGGATTTCATTGGGAAGGGGCACAGAAAAGGTTGGAAACCACTGCCAGAGAGACAGACCTTGTAACCCATTTTGTAATCTTTTGACTCGAGGCAGGTTAATGTTATTTCATTTTGACAATGACTAGAAAGGTTTTAAAAATCCCGGTTGTCACAACAGCTATTGGTCATTTCAGATTTGTAAGGTTGTCACCCGTTAGTGAATACTACTAATTGACTATCAAAGCTAGTCATTGAGTGAAATCTCAATGACAATCATTATGATCTTTGTATGAGCATCCTGCTTGCAGTTTACTGTCTGATAAAGTGAGCTAATTTTTCAGCAAATACCGCCAGCGCCTTCTCCCAATAAATGCAATCCATCTTCTACCAAAAGAGTAAAAATAGTTATAAAAACAAAACAAAATCAATCAAGTGTTTTGAAGGGATTATCTTAAAATCGTCTCAATTGCAATCTGCAGCTTAGATTATCTCCAAAGAAATAAAACTATTAGTGTCAGAATGAACAGACAATTTGATTTTAACTGTGGAACTCAAAGTAGATAAACCTATAAATAATAACGTGTAAATATTAAGATGAAAATCCCTTTGGAGAGAAGAAGTGGAAGGCTGCCTTTTTCTACCGAAAGGATTTTAAAACCAAATACTTACTCGCTATTATTTACAACTTATCTCAGGACGGCGAGATGACAGAATTGTTAGCACGTCGGGCAAAATGCATTGCAGCATTTTGTCAGTTTTTACTCGCCGAGTTCAAATTCCGCCGAGGTCGACTTCGCCTCTCATCAGTTCGGAGTTGATTAAATGAGTACCGGTTGAGCACTGGGATCGATGTGCCCCACTTACCCCCTCCCCCGAAATTACTGACCTTGCTCCATAATTTGAAACCAATACTTCTAGCTTTACTTAGAATGAAACAGTTAAAATCGAATTATTCCATGTCTTTCGGAATTTCTAAGTTCTTTTGAATTGAGTGTTTAAATAATCATCAATTTTCGTAAACAACTTAATTGTCAGAATGTTTTCTTAAAAAGCTCAAATTGTTCAAGCCCCTGATAACTTCGATCGCTTTGTTTCGGTGTGAAAGTTGGACGCCAACTGTTGATACAGAACATAGAACCTGACCGTTCGAGCAGAAGGTAAACAACTTTATCAGGAGAAGTCGTGTAATATGCTGGCAGGCAAGAACCATTCCTAACTACAGGTAAGCACGGCCTGATAAGTACATGTACCCCAACACAACTCCTACAGAATACTATTACAGGCGAGCGCAACTCAAAGACTGGACAGGGCTCAATATTGCAGCTCTTCTACATGAGGCTAAGAACAGGAATCGGTGCAACAATTGACTATCAGAGCGTCTAGAACACTGGTTTTCAACCATTTTGTTTTGTCTCTAAGCCCCTTGGCTTCTGGGTTTTTTTCCACTGGAAATTTGAGGTTTTAACAAAGATCCTATCATATTCTTATGATTAAATATTAGGATTTTCATATCTTATAGCTTTTATTTGTTTCAGTCATTAGACTGTTGCCAGGCTGGGGCACCGCCTTGATTTATATAAACAATTGTCAAAAATATTTTGTGTATTGTAGAATTATAACCAATTTAATGCAAATAATTTTTAACAAAGAATTTTATATGGACCCTGGCTGAGGATCACTGGTCAAGAATGACACTCCAGCAACAGACTGTGCCAGATACGGGATAAAGAAAGAATTGGTAAGATGTTGAGCTATCTGGAATATCACTGTGCTTAATATCGGTCATCAAATCGTTATCAACGGTTAATATTGAACAGAGAAATATTAAATATGATATAAGACCTCTGCAAGTAAAATAAACAAATTAGGCTTGTTTTACTTCTGAAATGACGCACAAACACAAGCAACAACTGGAGGTCAGATGACAGCTTCAAATCGTTAATATACCAGGTGTGTGTGTGTGTGTGTGTGTGTGTGTGTGTGTGTGTGTCCGTCCACACACATATATATTATATAATCAGCTCTCACCAAGGATCAGACAGGATTTGTCTTTCAAAATGTCACGACAGCTGAGAGGATATCCAAAGGAATAAATCTTATACTTTTACGTAACATTCTTAAAATAAATGAGATACAGTTCGTCTCTTTGGTAGTTACTACCATTTGTAATCTTTCCTGAAAATCACTACCAAATCTGCTTAAATATAACAGGATCCGCCTTGTGGATCTGATCTCAGCTTTAAGGTTGTATTATAAGTTCAATTCTGTCTAGATTCTATTTTTTTTCTGCTTTCCGATGTTTTGTTTATAAATATGTACATCTTTTAGAACATTGTCATTTTATATGATTTTGCTGGCAATTTTTTAAATTAACATAATCATTTATTTAAATGAAATATAATTACCAGAGAACTTTCATCTAATTCTTCCAAATATTTGTTAAAACTGTATTGAAACCATCTGTGGGGATTTGTTTTTATCAGAGCAACTGGTCGCACATCACAAGATTTAACGGAATCTGCTGAAGCAAGCCAGTATGCTAGCAACATTACCACGGGTGATGGCGAGGTTAAGGCGTTGGGAAAGCCAAGCACCCTTACGGGTATCACCTGACACCTCGGTGAGGTGAGCTGCCAACGTTGACAAGATCTTCGCGAAAGTCCCAAATGCCACAGGTTCGAAGAGCTAGTTCAGTCTCAGGTCACGATACTTTGTATTCAAGTTGTTAATCGTTTCATAAACCTTGTCGCTATTATCTAAAACCTACTATTTGTTTCGCAAATTTCTCGTTGATCGCCATAAAAACGAATTCTAATTTTTCTTAACACCAGATTTCATATTTCCAGGCGATAACTGAAGTTCTTCATCACCATTATCCGACTGCTCCAATTCATCTCTCGTTCCCTTTTACAGCAGATCACGTATTAACCCTTTGCCAGTCCAAAGCAGTTTCATAAATTTATCGTAAACGTCCTTGCTCGTATTCAGACTATACGTTAGCCCTTGTTTCGTACACTCTGAGTAAGATAAAGCTGATGGTTGAAAAATATTAGGTATGTATACCATATAGAATGCATGGACGCCTGAGAAATATGTGATATCAAATCATGTGATACAAAGGACAGGCTAAGGGTTAAATAACATCAGCTGTTTAGGATACGACTTTATTAGATCTTGCAAAATACCTTCACTACAATAATCTACGATACATTCGTGGAGCTCCGTCGGTTACGACGACGAGGGTTCCAGTTGATCCGATCAATGGAACAGCCTGCTCGTGAAATTAAAGCGCAACTGGCTGAGCATTCCACAGACACGTGTACCCTTAACGTAGTTCTCGGGGAGATTCAGAGTAACACAGAGTGTGACAAGGCTGGCCCTTTGAAATACAGGTACAACAGAAACAGGAAGAAAGAATGAGAGAAAGTGGTCGTGATAGTGTTCATTCGAAAACTATCGTGTGTTTTCCCCTGTGGGGTAAACATTAATTGCTGGCAAGATGCCGAAAAGTGTAACTTCGTCTGGCGAAGAGTCGTCAACCGACGGGGGGGGGGGAGCAAAAAAGATTGAGAGGCAAAAATATGTTAATACAGAGGGCATTGAAAGGTACCATCATTAATAATAAATGGTGCATCAAATATGAGTCTATTAGGTTTAGCATAAGTTTAGCTAAGAAAGGACGTAGAATAAGAGATGGTCTAGTTAAGGAACTAGAAACCTGGGGGACTGGTAATGCGGACCAAGTGAAGGTGAAGAAATTGCAGTTTAACCAGCATCTTGAAGCCCAACACATGGGAATCATTGCCAGAGCTAAGTTACGTGCGATGGGAAGTGAAAGAATCAAGGCCGCTGGATTGGTCCGAGTGGTGGAAGCTCGACAAGGAAATAGTTCCATTATTCGGTCTATGACGAATCAAAATGATGTCTTGATAAACGAACCTGAGAAAATGTGAGGCATTTCGGCAGTACTTCACCCAGTTGTTCGGGGGTGATGGCGGTCCTGATGGTGGGGTGTCCTCGAGGACTTTCTTGCCGAGCTGCCGTGTCTCTCGGGTTCGGATGCGGAGTCTTGCGAAGGGCCAATCACGCTTGGGGAGATGATGGAGGCTTTGGCCGACTGTAAAGCGGGTAAGTCGCCGGGACTTGATGGTCTTCCTTACGAGCTATATAAATGTATGCCAGACATGTTCGGGCATCTACTGGTTAGCGTGTACGCGAACTAGTAACAGAATGGGTTTATCCCCAGATCTGTGTGCCGGGGAGTAGGGACGTTGGTCAGGAAGGACCCGGATAAGGGGGACGTTTTAGATAACTTCAGGCCCATCACTCTGTTAAACGCAGAAATGAAGATTTTGGTCAAGGTCTTAGCAAAAAAGTTAGCACGTGTCACGAATGGTATAGTCGGAGAGGCACAGACATGTGCCATCCCAGGCAGAACCATTCAGGATAATCTCCACCCTATTCGCTATCCCATAGAGAGGGTTGGTGATAACTCTGGCAAAGGTGGGGCATTGGTGCATTTAGACCAGTCTAAAGCTTTTGATAGGATCGACCATCGATACCTGGCGACTGTGCTTGCGCGTTTGGCCTGGGCCTTGGTTTCCTCAAAGGGTTCATCGCTTTGTATCACAACATTGACTCGATAGTTCGGGTGAACGGTTTCCTTTCGAAGCCATTCTGCATCAGGCGCTCGGTTCGTCAAGGATGTCCGTTCTCACCACCTTTGTATGTGGTGGCTCTTGAGCCCCTACTGCGAAGGTTGAGTGGCATCCCGAGAGAATCAGGTTTAGAGGAGTTTGTTTCGGCTTACGTGGACGATATCACTATCAGCGTTACCACAGTAGCACGTGAAGTGAGGTTTACGAGACAGTGGCAGGAGCAACGATCAACCGGGAAAAGTCGGTCGGCTTGCACCTCGGCACCTGGGTTGGCAAGTCGATGCCTTCAGACAGCGTTGTTGGGCGCTGGACGGAGGGACCGGTTAAATTGTTGGGAGTCTGATTTGGATCAGGCCTCCAGATAGAGAAGAACTGGACGGAGGTTTCGAGCAGGGTGGTTGCAATAGTCAAGACTTGGTCTTGGCGGTGGCTATCCCTGAAAGGTAGGGTAGAAGTGGCCAATATGTTTATCGCATCGGTCATTACCTACCGCCTGACCTTTTTATTCGAACAAATCGACCCTAGAACTTATTTTATCGGTTCTTTTACCGAACCGCAAAGTTACGGTGACATAAATAACACCAACATCGGTTGTCAAGTGATGATGGACACACACACACACACACACACACGAATATATATATATATATATAGATATATATATATATACGACAAGCTTCTTTCAGTTTTCATCTACCAAATCCACTCACAAGGCTCTGGTCGGCCTGAGGTTATAGCAGAATATACTTGCCCAAGGTGCCACGCTGTGGGATTGAACCCAGAACTATGTAGTTGGTAAGCAAGCTGTTTACCAGACAGCCACTCCTGCACCTATGTGCTTTAAAAAAATATGCTTAAATAAATTAAATTAAAATTTTACCCCCCACCCATTATAAATGTATCGTTGTATATTGAAGTGTGGAAATTTCATTAAACCAGGTATGTGAAGTGTACTTTCTATGTTCATTTGGCTAAATTATAGAAATTGTTTCGATATTGTTAAAATCCTTGTATTTTTCCGCGTCACATACCTGCTTTAATAAAATTTCCATACTTTAATATACAACAATACATTTAACATTGTGGGTGTGGAGAGTAGGCGAGAAGTAAAATTTTTTCGTATGTTTTTAATCTCCGACATGTAAAACCTAGGAATCCGAATAAACTTTTGCGGATCTGTATTAGCCCCAGCAGAACTTAGTTATGTGACAGTCTATCTAACAAAAGAAATACTTCTGTGAATGAAGAGAAAACTGTTTAAATTGGAGGCTCCACAGGTATAAGTGCAGCCGTGTGTGCATGGTAGAGAAGCTGGCTTTCCAATGCTGTAGTCTTCGGTTCAATTCCATTGCGTGGCACCTTGGGCAATTTTCTATTTTAGCTTCAGACCAACCAAAGGGGGGGGGGTTGCGCAGATTTGGTAGACGCAATTTGTGTGGAAGTCCCTCGGATAAATATGTCACTCTCTGTATGTGTGTAATGTTTAACATCCACTGGTGTTGGTTTGTTTACATCCCCGTAAATTAGCAGTTTAGCAAGAAACTAATAGAATAAATATCAGACATAGAAATTTACTATTGAAGTCAATTTGTTCAACTAAAGCCTTTATGACGGTGCCCCAGCATGACCGCAATCCAATGACTCAGACAAGTTAAGAGGTGAGAAATAAAACGAAGAAAAACAGAAAACGGGAAGTTACAGGTCGAGAAAGCAAGTTTAAATGGTGAAGAGGCAAGTTTAAATGGAGAAGAGGTTTTCATTCTGTCAGAAAAACAATTTTCGTATTTGCCGCGTTGACAAGGAGGGAAATGCGAAGGTGTGTTTAGTTGTAATAATTTTCTTGTCTCGTTTAATAATTCATACGTCTTCGTTATCAGGTCAGGTGTAAATCCGAAGAGGATTAAAAGATATGCAAATTAGTTATAAAATGATTTAAAATGCTAAATGACAGACATGTAAATTATTACTTATGAAATAATCTAAAATTGCTCACCAATAAAACCGTTATCTTGAGAAATTTTGTTGATAATTACTATTGTTATAACAAAAGTTATCGTTTCACCTTTTGGCTCAGTCGTTGGACTACGGCTACGCTGGGGCAGCGCATCGATAGGTTTTAATCGAACTTACCCGACCCCAGTCATTTAAAAAAAAAAAATCTGGTACTTATTCTATCGAGCTGTTTTTTTTTTGCCGAACTACTACGTTACATGAATGTAAACAAACCAACACCGGTTATCAAGCGGTTGTTGGACATGCACACACACACACACACACACAACCGGCTTCTTTTATTTTCCCCCGTCTCCGAAATTCACTCACAAGGCTTTGGTCGGTCCAGCGCTGTCGTAAAAGACACTCGCCCAAGGTGGGACCGAACCGAAGACCATATGGCTGGGAACAAGCTTCTTAACCCACAAAGCCACGTCTGCACCTATCGTAAACTTATAATAACAACAATTAAAAAAGCAAAAAAGGAAAAAAAAAAAGCCGAAGGTTATAAGTGACGAGTTTGGCTAAGCAAAAAAAAAAAAAAAAAAAAAAAAAAAAAAAAAAAAGACGTAATAACTCTCTCTCTCCGGCGTTACAGCTGCTGTTATATATTCAAAGCCAAAAACACGTGTTCCGGCTGACAGGATTGAGTCTGCTACTTATTCCGACTGGTTAAAGTAACGAGGGTGGGGAATAGTCACTGGAAAGCTCAAAAACACGCAGAGGGAGTGGAGGATGAAAGAGGCCAAGATACTACTGTTGATTAAAAATAAATACAGCAAAATAAACACGCGAAAACTTTCAGCATGCCGAGAATAACTTTGGGAAAAATATATATAATTGGAGACCACAGCTATAAAATGGACTGAAACATTGAGATTTTTAATTTGAAAACATACTAGAAATGAATATGTATGAATACTAAGCTTATTTTGCTTGATAGGAGAATAAACTAAAAATAAATGAAAAGAAGGTTCATACTATTATTTTCAAGTGAATTCAAATAAAGGAAAATGTAGGTTTTTTCCCAATGTAAGGAGAATAGTAATAATGATTTTAATTCTAGCACAGGGTCATGGAAGTGGGTAGGTAAGTCAGTTATAACGACCTCAGTGTTCAACTGGTAGTTATTGTGTCAATTCTGAAAAGATGTCAAGCAAGGCTGACCTCGGCGGAATTTGAACCCAGTACGTAAAGAACCGAAAGAAACGTATTTTGTTCGTCGCTCTAGCGGTTCTGGTTGCTCGCAATGAATAGTAATTATTAATTATCCTATAGACACAAGGCCTGACAAATTTAGGGGAGCTTGTCGATTACACAGTCCTTAGTGTTCAACTGGTACTTACTTTATCGTCGCCAATAGAATGAAAAGCAAAGCTGCCCTCGCCGGAATTCGAACTCGGAACGCATAAAGCAGGAAGAAATGCTACAAAGTATTTTGTCCAATGTGCTAATGATTCTGTCGCTTCGCCTCCAATAATAATAAAAGCACAATTTCCTAGAAAAAACGTTGATTAACGAATGTGTGTATGGGGGGGGGGAACACCGGCAAGAAAGAAAGTTACTTCATAATTATAAGATTGAATAAAAGTTTATAAACGCAAAAGTTAGCGTATACAGTAGCAGTTACATTTGCAAATACACAGATATATTCAGATGGATAAATATATACATACGTATAAATATATGTACACCTACCTACATACAAATGCGACCATCAGAAGATATCCGAATTTATCCTAGCATAGTTTTTACATTAGTATATATACATTGATTAACAGAAAAAATTATTTCAGTTTTTCTACTCACGTGGCTTTATTTCTGGCCAATCTGTATAATAGTCAATACGATGATCCGTAAATTCGACATCAGCTGCCGTGAACAGTAGGCGAGTAAGTTCTGCACGTCCCTTGCCATTAAAATAGGTAAGCTTGTACGTTGGCATTTGTAGAGTAATTGCGACGCTGTGGCCTCGGAAGCGCGTGCTGTTTGATGTAGGTCAATGTCCCAAACCAGGTACCTGGTGTTACTATTTCGCCCTCTGCCCGGAATCTTATTTTTTCCTAAGTTTACTACTGAGATTTACTATATCCTAGAAGTGTTGGGATTGCTGGCAGAACTTTTTCTTTTGATCTTTTTTTCTTTTTTTTTGGGCTTTGCATCAGCTTCAGTATAGCACGAGCTCGGTTTTTTTTTTCTTTCCTTTCTCTTCTTCTTTAACTTTTTCTCTCTCTCTTTTTTCTTTCGCTCGCTCTCTCTCTCTCTCGCTCTCTCCCCCGCCAGTGAAAAATTCTTTTTTATTTCTCCAGTCGTGATTGTCGACGATCTGTGTTCAGTGCCAAGTAACAGCGTGTTATATACACATTTAATATACAACCGAAGAAGCGAGGGTAAAGCGGCGTATAAAGAAAAGTATCAGCAGGGAAAAACAAATAAACAAATAAAAACAAATAAAATAAAATAAAACAAAATAAATAAATAAAATAACAAACAAATAAATAAATGAGGAAAAGAAAGAAAGAAAGAGAAGGAAGTGTAATCAAATCCACAGCACGCTTCTAAGTTAAAGAATAAAACAAAACGAGAGAAGATAAAGTGAGTGGGAGGGTGTAACAAACATACAGATATGTGTATATAAATATATATGTATATATATGAGTGTGTGTGTGTATTTTTGTGAATATATATATATATATATATGTATATTTATATACACGTCGTCTCTGTTTCCCCCTCCCTTTCACGTTATATCTTCTCGTTTTCTTCTCTTTAACACACATATATATGAATGTGTGTGTGTGTGTATAGGAGTGAGGGGGGGAAACAACTACGATGAAGAAAATAGAAAGATTAGAAAAGAGAAAGTGGGAGAGGGAGGAAGGAAGGAAGGAAGAAAGAAAGAAAGAAAGAGAGAAATGTGAAGATAAGAGTGGCGAGGGTGGGGGGAAGGGAGATTTAGAGAAATGTACAACAACAACAACAACAACAACAAAAAAAGTGATGAATGGGAAGGCATAGAATTAGTTGGAAATTGAAAGGGGGAGGAGTCAAAACATACAAATGTGTAGATAAACAGCTATGCTACACACACACGCGCGCGCACGCACCATGCGCACATACTACATATATCTATCTATCTATATATATATATATGTATGTGTATATATATATGTATAGGGAGAGATTTATTTAGTTGTTTATTTATGTGTGCTGTGTTCGCGTATATAACTCTAGGTAGGTAGGTATGTATGTATATGTGCGAGTGTGTGTATACAGCGATTGAAGGCGTGAGAACATGAATTGTATGGCTGCATATGAATATAAATAAGTTTATTTATTTATTTTTCTTCTTCTCTTCTTTATTCAATCACATATATTTTGATAATTCCGTATGCTGGAATGAGGTGGGCCCTTAATACGGACACACACAGATACAGCACGTAAATTGTATACATATGCATATATACATATATCTATATATATATATACGCGTGTTTGTATAAATGTTTGAACATATATATATATATATATATATATATATATATATATATAT
>NC_068985.1:98707953-98708209 GCF_001194135.2 Octopus bimaculoides | reverse complement strand
TGTGTGTGTGTGTGTGTGTGTGTGTGTGTCTGTATACGTACCGTGTAGATATAGTATTTGTGTGCGAATGGACGTAAATTTTTCCCACTCTTTTCAACTTCTGCCTCCCCCTCCTTCTCTTCTTCTCCAACCAAGCAACAGCATTTCTGTTCGGCCAGACTTTCTTACGCTTTCCTTCTTTCGTTTCGTTCTTTCTATCTATCTGTGTACATTTTTCTTCTTGCACCTTATCTTTATTACGCTGTGTATTTCCATA
>NC_068985.1:98701706-98705242 GCF_001194135.2 Octopus bimaculoides | reverse complement strand
AGATCTTTTTTTTTCTATCACACTCACACACACACACACACACACACACATACACACACAGAGACATTTTTTATTATTATTTTTTGCCTGTTTCAGTCACTTGACTGTGCCTCTGCAAGGGCACAGCCTCGAAGGATTTTAGAGTCAGACAAATCTACCCTAGGATTTAGATTAATTTTTATCAAGCTTTAGTAATGATTTTATTGGTTTTCTTTTGACGAACCATTAAGTTATGGGGGCGTAAACACACCACCACCGGTTGTCAAGCGTTGATAGAGAACAAACAGATACAGAAAGACACCTAACGTTTTTTGTGATGTCCTGTACCCATATATGCATGTATGTATACATATAGATGTAGGTATGTACATATATGTATGGATATATGCATATGTTTATATATATATTCCTTCCCAAAACAAAATGTAACTAAGTTCAATATTTATCACCGAGAATCGAAACCCAGTCGCGTAATTTACGTAACTAAGAAGTGGCGGGAAAAATTTTGCTTCTTCGTATTTTTAATTTTTTGAAAAAAAAAAAACGTAACAGAAAAAGAAAATGAAAGAAAGGAAAAAGAACAAAGCAACTCTATACTTCCTTTTAATAAAAGTGACTCTGCCTTGGACAACCAAACAAAGAGGACTTCAAGGCACGTGGTAGTGTGTGTGTAAGGGGATTTCGGTATAATTTAAAGGTAGGTATGTGCCCGAGAAATGGGGATTTGAGAAGTAGATGAATGCTAAAAGAAACGTACTCCTGTGTAATCAGTCTCCACGTATACACACATGTATACTTAGGTATGTACTCTTATACAGGCATATCTATCTATCTATCTATCTATCTATCTATACTCACACACATACATAGGCATATGCTCATATACAGACATGTATATATATATATATTTATATATATATATATATATATATATATATATATGTGTGTGTGTGTGTGTGTGTGTGTGTGTGTGTGTGTGTGTGTGTGTGTCTGTGTGTGTATGTATATATATATTGTTTTCTACTCTAGGCACAAGGCCCGAAATTTTGGTGGAGGGGACACCAGTCGATTAGATCGACTCCAGTACGCGGCTGGTACTTAATTTATCGACCGCGAAAGGATAAAAGACAAAGTCGACCTCGGCAGAAATTGAACTCAGAAGGTAAAGATAAACGAAATACCAATTTCTTTATTACCCACAAGGGTAATAAAGAATGGGACAAAACAACTGATTGGGGTCAGTAACACGTTATGAGATTACATAAATATGAATATGAAATTATATAAAATATATAAGAATCGAATGAAATACATAATACAAATATGACACAAATGTAGCGCTGATCAGAGCACGCCCCGACCCCATAAGCCCCGATCTATCACTGGTACTTCTTTCATCTCTTGTATTTCTTCTATAGCCTATTCACATGGTTCCTTGTACGCACAGTACTCGTACAATATGCTTCCATCTTTCTTTTTTAACACACTCTCCGACAAGCATCTCTTCTCCAGCCACACTTTCCATTTCAAATGAAAAGAAAAAATTATCGTAAATTGTAGCCAGAGATAAAGTTAACCGTCTTAATCCCTTTTATCTTAGTCTTCCATACTGCCTCTTTCGCTATTACAACAACAGTGAGAAAACAATTCTTACCTTCATTTCTTAAAAATTCTGGTGGGTCAATTTTTATAATTGACACAGTCGACAGCTGTACTCTTCCTTCGCCGGACAACAGGTGTTCAACATAAACCCACATTTCAGATATCTCCGGACACTGGACAATAGCGTGAGGGACGGTTTTCCTAACCAACCCCCTTCATCTTGGGCAGTTCGGAGAGTGAGACGTTCCATGTCTTGCGAGTTTATCCCAAACTGGCAAGGCGCCCCTGTAACATTGTCAGGTCAAGGACTTTTGGAAATTGTCCAACGTTCTCAACCCGAATGTACGGTGGAACAGGCAGTCCAGTTAAATATACCCGAGACCTAGAATCGCCCCCAGGCCATCGTCACATTCAGACTCTACCAACCCACTATATAAAAAACGTGTAGAATCCTCACTGCTGGCGTTGCCCGAGCGCCGGAATAGCAGGAGGGCCTTACGGCACTCCATATGCCACTTACTCGACCTCGGTCTACGAGAACACCAGGCTTCCTGTTCCCCAAAACTTTTGAACTCGGGGAACATTTGTCTGGCTAGCGGGGACTACACCCATTCACCATCCAGAAGAATCCAGAGATGCCTCAGCCTCAACGCATGCCTGTGCATCATTAATCAAGGCATCCCTAAACCTCCCTTTAAAGGCTTTTGACAACAGACAGCGTTTCACAAGTGGCAACTTACCCTTCCACAAAAAGCGGAAGAGCTATCTCTCCAACCTGATCAACCACAAATCCGGACAGGGAACGACGGTCAGGTGGTAGGTAATGACTGATCTGATAAACACATTGGCCACTTCTACCCTCCTTTTCAAGGATAGCCACCGCCAAGACCAAGTCTTGACTATTGCAACCACCCTTTTCGAAACCTCCGTCCAGTTCTTCTCTATCTGGAGGCCTGGTCCAAACCAAACTCCCAGCAATTTAACCGGTCCCTCTGTCCAGCGCCCAACAACGCTGTCTGAAGGCATCGACTTGCCAACCCAAGTGCGGAGCTGCAAGCCGACCGACTTCTCCCGGTTAATCTCTGCTCCTGCCACCGTCTCGTAAACCTCAATAGCCTTACTCACTCTACGTAGGCGTGCTACTGTGGTGACGCTGATAGTGATATCGTCCGCCTAAGCCGAAACAAACTCCTCTAAACCTAGGTCTCTCGGGATGTCACTCAACCTTCGCAGTAGGGGCTCAAGAGCCACTACATACAAAAGTGGTGAGAGCGGACAACCTTGACGAACCGAGCGTCTGATGCAGAATGGCTTCGAAAGGAAACCGTTCACCCGAACTATCGAGTTAATGTTGTGATACAGAGCGATGAACCCCTTTAGGAAGCCAAGGCCTAGGCTAAACCGCGCAAGCACAGTCGCCAGGTATCGATGGTCGATCGTATCAAAAGCTTTAGACTGGTCTAAATGCACCAATGCCCCACCTTTGCCAGAATTATTACCAACCCTCTCTATGGTATAGCGAATAGGGTGGAGATTATCCTGAATTTTACTCACCCCACACTGAGTAACACCACTCGCTACCTCTGAGTCCTAAGTCCTCTTTAGCCTCGGTGACGAAGACAGACAGAAAGAGAGGAAGAAAAAGAGAGGGAGAAAAAGAGAGACAAAGAAATTTAGGGAGAGTTGATGTTTGATTAAAAGTAGTATTGATGGTGGCAGTAATAATAAGAGAGAAAGAGGGAGATGATGTACAACTTTGTTTAACCATGTCTCTTTGACAGAAATTCCTGTGGCCAACATACTGAACACTATCATTTTTGTTTTGCTTTCTTTAATACATATACACTTTAATGGAAATAAATTTTTCCCTAAATTGGACATATCTAATATAATAAACGTCAGTGTGTCACACTTTTTCAACTTTAATAAATCCT
>NC_068985.1:98694190-98701129 GCF_001194135.2 Octopus bimaculoides | reverse complement strand
TGGAAGCAATTACAACAAATTCTCCAAAACAAGTCAGAGATCCGTTTACAGATCTTCCCATTCGGGTCAGTTGCTTAAAAGCTATATACTAGCTTAAAAGATAGATAGATAGATAGATAGATAGATAGATAGATAAATAGATAGATACGTGGGTAGATAGATAGATAGATAGATAGATAGATAGATAGATAGATAAACAGATAGATAGATAGATAGATAGACATACACACTCACACACATACGTTAGTGTTGATATATATGTCCTGAATGGGAAGGCGGAGGACGTACACGGCGGTGGTGTTGGTCGTCGTATTGGTGGTGTGTAAGACGACGGTGCGAGGGTGTAAATGTTTGGGTGACGGTGGTGAAAATAATATAATGGGAGACGGTGAAAGAGTATAAGTATGTGGAGATAGGTAACAATGTGAACGAGTATACAATGAGGAGACGGGGAAAAGTCAATGCGCGTGTGCGTTTGAGCGACGGTGGTATTGTAAGTATGACTGGAATGAGGGAAAAAGTGTCTGAATGTAGAGAATAAAAGAATATATATAAAAGGTAAGGGTAGGAGGAAAGGTGAGAGAGAGAGAGAGAGGGAGAGAGAGAGAAAGTGGGTGTGTGTGTATGTGTGTGTAACGAAGTGTGAAAAGTAGAGCGACAAAACATAAATGTAGATATGTGTGTATGTATGTGTGTGTGTGTGTGTGTGTGTGTGTGTGTGTGTGTGTGTCTGAGGGAGTGTGTGTGAGACAAGAGAGGTAGAAAGTTTTGTCTTTTGAAGTAGGACATAGAGGAAGGGAGAGATGACAGGGTGGGGCGAGAGAAAAAAAGAGCCCGCGAGAGAGAGAGAGGGAGAACATGTTTGTACGTATGAGTATGATAAAGAGATCAGAATAAGACCGAAAATGTCTGGAGTGGTTTTCCCATATTTGCTAGAGAGCAAAAAATGACAATATTGTCTTTTCCTCATTACACATTTAGGCACTATCATGCTATTAGCTGTCAGAAGTGAAAGTGCTCACTGCTAGTGAAGTATCTGTCTGCTGCCTGCATGCCTGTTGCTGGCCTGTCGATTCTTTGGCTACTGACAGCTAATACCATGACTGGCCGGAGCGAGCTATATGTCTGTCTGTCTCTATCTATCTATCTATCTATTACTCGAATGTTCGCGCGTCCGCACTAGCTAGTCGTGAGTAGAAAACACAAATTTAATATAAAAACATATTTCCTGAAATTGCCAATTATTTAAAATATAAAAATATAATTTTCAACAGAGAGAATTTATCAAAATAGAAAACAAATGAAGTTTGAAGTTAAAAAATAATAGGATCGACCACTCACGACTAGCTAGCGCGGACGCGCGAACATTCGAGTAATAGATAGATAGATAGAGAGAGACAGACAGACAGACATATAGCTCGCTCCGGCCAGTCATGGTATTAGCTGTCAGTAGCCAAAGAATCGACAGGCCAGCAACAGGCATGCAGGCAGACAGACAGATACTTCACTAGCAGTGAGCACTTTCACTTCTGACAGCTAATAGCATGATAGTGCCCACATTTATCTCTAGTTGTTTTTTTAAAATACTCCATGGAGGAATTCCAACCACATTTCCTGGTTCGCTACCTCAACAACTCCTTTATAGGATCCGATCCAGTGGCTAAGAACATCGTCAGGAAGAACCACGTCCACTTTCGACCCCTACTCTTCTAGTGTTTTCGACGTGGCCCCTACTTTCGGAGGTGTCCTCAGTTCTGGTGTCGTGTGTGTTTCTTAGCTTTTTTCTTTGGTTTGTGTATGCGTGTGTATGTATGGGTATGTTTGTATGTATATGATTGCGTGTGTTGCCGTTATGAACTTAAATTGGCTCCTGGCCCAACCACACACACACACACACACACACACACACATTTGTTTTAGGTTTTGTACCCATTTGAACTGCGGCTATACAACAAATAACGTGTATAGCCTTATACAGTTCTATATTTAAGAGATGAGGAATTATGTACATTATTTACATTCGACATATATTTGTCCACATTATGTTTGTTAACACAACGTTTCGGCTGACATACCCTCCAGCCTTCTTCAGGTGTCTTGAAACTTTCGAACCTAAGGTTTTTTTCGATGTTAACATTATTATTATTATTCAGGTCACTGCTTGGAATCGAACTCGGAATTTTAGGGTTAGTGCCTGTGGGCAATTATGGAGTGAATTTTAGGTCTTATAAATCTAATATTTTCCTATCCTTCCTTAATACCGGTTCTTATATGTTGCTCATATCTACACTCGGTCTGCTTTGGAGGTTGTTGTGTCCAAGTATATGTGCTGCTTCTTTTAGTTTTCATATTTTCTAGTGGTGTTCTCTATCGATTATTTTAACTTCATCTCACAGGGGGAGGTGGTCTCCATCTTTCCATACATGATTAGTGATACCCGATTTATCAATATCTCTTCGTGTCACAGCTTTGCGATGTTCGTCTACCCTTATTTTGAGGGGGGCGGCATGTTTCGGCTTTGTATAACCTACCACAGCTGCATGGGATGGAGTACACGCAGTCTTTGGTCATATTCTCTTCTATTGGTGGTTTTACTCGAAGGTGATATTTGCGAAGTTAAAATTACCTAAAAATCAACAATCTGTAGAAAACCTTTTATTTCTCACTAAGATTGCGAATTTTAATAAAATGTATTACAAAATATGTTTCACTAAGATTATCAATTTTAATAAAAATTGTACAAAAAAAATTAAATATACCACGTACACATTGCAAATCGTCATTTAAACTTTCAATGTAAGGGTCCCAGTTAGAATCTACGGAGTCTGCTTCGGTTCCATCTTCACTCTCATACAGCATATCATCATCCGTACCATCTATTGCATTAGAGATACCACATTTTTTTTTATGATTTTACTATACTTTCTTTCTTCACGTTTCCCCATGCCTTTATAACAAACTTACACAAAACATCCAATGAAGCAGCACGCATAGCTCCACCTTTTGTAAAAGATTTCTCTCCATGCAGCATCCAATTGCTCCATACCTCTCTCACATTATCTTTAAATGGTTTGTTTAGACAGACGTTTAGTGGCTGCAGTAAAGAGGTCTGACCACCAGGTATAACTGCAACATCACTATTATTTCGTGATAATCTAGCCTTAGTGTTTTCTGTTATGTGGCTAGGAAACATATCCCAAACCAATAGACTTCTCTCCTTTATTAACCCACCTAGACGTCTGCTTCAAATATTTTCTATCCACAATTTTACGCCATTCTCATCCATCCATTCTGAAAAGAACAGGATCACCACTAATACAATATTACATCTACGACAGTATAAACAGTTTAAAACAAATTGTAATTTTTTTTTTCTATTTAGCCTGATATATTTGTTTTCGTCTTTTGTTTGAACAGCAGCAGTCTGAGAAATGAGAACAAAACAATGTTCACAAATTATTGAGAGTTGTTTTTTCTTAAAACAATCCTCAACAAAAATATGTATTCAATTGATATGTTCAGGGTACTTCGCACTGAGTAAAAAATTCAATTGAAATATGTACTCCCCGCACCATAATTCTCAATTTTATTTCCCCCAGGTTAAACTTCAGTAGTTTTTATCTAGAGTATTTGTTACGCAAATAAATTTATAACGCAAATAAAATCACAATTTACGCAGTTGAGTTTTAAGTCAGAATTTATGGGAAGCATAATAAGATGACAGTAGAAAACGAAATTAACTGATCTAAAATAGTTGTATGTCTGCGAGGTTCTATCAGTTTTATTGAAAATATTCTGAATGTTTCTCATTGATTTTTCACATGTAATGATGCATCAAATAAGACAGGCGTTAGCCGATTCGAAGAAATGTCAGTATAATGTCTAAAGAGTTCCTTGTTCAAAAATTTCCGCTTGCTCTCAATGCGTTGTACTCATTGGCCAAATCACCATTAAATAACACCTTACCGTTAAAATACATGTTGGATTGTCAAGCAAATTCGTTCGTTTCTTTCCGATGGTATTTGAATTAACACGAAAAATATTTCTATCGTGGTGTTTTACGTTCATTTTTTTTACTCTATTCTTCCTCAGCAACTTTTTGAATAAATTTTGTACTAGCTTCGGCAGTACATAAACTAAAATTGGAAATATGAATAAATTTTACCTGTTTTCAGATAGAATTCCAAGAAAAAAAAACAATGAGCATTTTCTATGCCTGTTTCTCTTCGCTTTCTGTCAGAGTTCCAAAGCTGCCAAAATCGCTCGGGACGTTTATATCGCGCACAAGAATGGCGTTATAACTGACAGAATTGCACAGAAATTGCTTTCACTCTTAAAGGAGGGGAAATTCGACCTCAGAAACTCTCCGCGTTCCGGCCGACCTCTTCAGTTCATTTAGGAGCTTACCAAACAAGAATGCACGTCAGTCCACAAGAGAATTAGCTTAAATAGTATGCTATCATGATACTATCACCCGTCATATTCACTCGATGGATAAGATCCAAAAACTCGTCTCCAAAACATAACAACATTTATTTTCCCGTTTCTAAATTGACCAGGAATGCTCTTTAGGAGCTAATTTGGGAAATTGAGAAGTTCTACTGCAGCCACCGTATTATCCTGATATAGTGCCTTCTGATTATTACTTTTTATTTCCTTATTGCCCACGAGGGGCTAAACATAGACGGGGACAAACAAGGACAGACACAGGGATTAAGTCGATTACATCGACCCCAGTGCGCAACTGCTACTTAATTTATCGACCCCGAAAGGATGAAAGGCAAAGTCGACCTCGGCGGAATTTGAACTCAGAACGTAACGGCAGACGAAACACTGCTAAGCATTTTGCCCGGAGTGCTAACGCTTCTGCCAGCTCACCACCTAATTATTACTTTTTTTTATTACTAATTATTACTCTGATTATTACTTTTCTCTGTCGCTCTCAACATTCTATGAGGCATTTCCTTCAACATAGAACTGAGAACATGTCTCAATGAATTCCTTTAGTCATGACCCGGTGATGTCTATCGTCAAGGCATTGACAAGCTAGTAGGACAAACGGCAAGAAGTCATGAACAATGAAGGAGAATATACTATTCACTAGTTTATTAGAATTGATGAAATATAAGGATAAAAATGGGGAAAAAGTAACCAAACGAATTTCTTTTGACAATCCAATATATCGATACATAACATAGCGCTAAATTTTAACGTTTACTAGTCGGAGGAGGACAGACGTAAGACAAAGCAAATGAGGCCATAAGTAAAGTGAAGAAGAGATTAAAATATCGACATTAATAAACTATATTAAATAAGTATTTCAGGTAAGTGATTCAAAGAATATATCTAAAAATATAACTATTGATAAAACAATGTATTTTGGAGATTTAGTTCATTAGCAAGCGATTAGGTCCAAGACAATGTGTAAAACTTAAAGCAACTTCAGCGTGGAAGACTCATATTAATCGTTCAAAAATGCGCAGAAACTGTTCACTTCATTTAAATATTTATTAGGTAGTGACAAAAAGGGCGGCGAGCTGGCAGAAACGTTAGCACGCCGGGCGAACTGCTTAGTGGGTATTTCGTCTGTCGTTACGTTGTGATTTCGAATTCCGCAGAAGTCAACTTTGCCTTTTATCCTTTCGGCGTCGATAAATTAAGTACCAGTTGCGTACTGAGGTGAATCTAATCGACTGCCTCCTCCCCTAAAATTTCGGGCCTTTTGCTTAGAGTAGAAAAGAATATGTTATATTTTGTATGTAATGTAATATTTTCAATTTTCAGATATTTTTTCTTTCGTTTTCTTTTATCTTAGATTAGTTTTCAACATTCACACATGTATTTCCGGAGTGCTGCAGTTCCTTGCACCCTTGGGTAGTTGCTTACCTCTATTTCCTGCTCGTAACTTTCAGCAGCGTTTCAATTATTATTTTATCTCGGAACTTTTAGTCCGAGAAAATACTTCTCTATAACTAATGTAAATATTAGCTTTCATGAAGAGGAACTCTCAGTTTTTTGCCCTGAAATATACACAAACTGCACTGCTAACTGATTAACTTATTTTTGTTTTGTTAATAACTGTATTAACTAGGTTATTATTTTTTTTTACACCAGTGCAGGAGATATCAGCAAAATCATAGGTAGCTCTTCAGAAAAGCTCTCTGCATGCTACCTTCCTGTGGTATATTATACCAGAGTAACCACAATATATAATGATTACAGTAGGAGAGTCCATTTAATGGAAACAAAAAAGTAAAACGCGAGCCACCAATAGACAGAATATATGTCAATAATTCAAATCATAGTCTACTGGTATAACATTTCTATTAAAAAACATCCCTCCCAAGCCATCAAAATAAATTTCGTATTGTTCTCTTGGACAACAAACAAGTCATATATTGTGACAGAGGTCAAAGTAAAGTAATAGTACTCATTTTATGACTTTTGCACCGTGGCTACAGGTTTTTTTTTATTTTATTCATTCTTAGAACATTAAGCTAGAGAAATCCTTTCTCTTTTGGCACAAATTTAACAATTTTGAGGGGGAAGTCGATTACAACGACTCCAGTGCTAGACTGGTGCTTATTTTATCAACCTAAATGGATGAAAAGCAAAGCCGACCTCGGCGACATTTGAACTCGAAACGCAAAAATCCAGAAGAAACGTTGTTACACATGTTATCCAACGTGCAAGCGATTCTGCCAGTTTGCCGTCTCATTAAGCAAGAAATAGGATCTTTTTTAAAACGGGTCCACATTTTTCATTAACGAAACACTTTGAAACTTGGAACACTGGTAGAATGTGTCATATAAAACATCTTTTTCTCTTAGTCTTCTTAAAAAAAAAGAAATCCCTAAGTTATTCCATGTTAAAGTTGTCGTATTTCTGTAATTTCAACCAATCACTGACGTCCATTCAGCCGATATACATTAAGTGCCG
>NC_068985.1:98691754-98693090 GCF_001194135.2 Octopus bimaculoides | reverse complement strand
TATATATATATATATATATATATATATATATATATATGCAACGAAAAAAACTGTTGATGCTGGAGTCTATCTAACAGGCTCATGATCAAAGGCGATCCAACTGTATGTGCAGAACTGTTATCTAATGTCTGCTCCCATTAATTTTTTAACATCACAGAGAATGGTTTGTAGGAGATTTGGTTGTTGTTTCAAGCAGATTGAGAGATCAAGTAGGATATGTACCACTGTGTTTGGCATCTTTCTATCTTAGGTAAATACCACATTAAAAGTAAGCCTGCAGCCAAATGACTAGATCAGGGGTACTTTTTTTTGTGTGAGTACCAATTATATAGTTATGCCTATTTAATAATGCCCATTACATTTATTTCGTTTTATTCGTCCGGGAGCAATAAAAATCATTTTCATCTGCTATAACGTTTCGTATTTTTTTAAATTTCAGATTTTAAAAAAATCTCATCGAACTTTTATTGTTGACTTCACATAATTAATTCTATGAGTTATCTCTTTTATGAATTTAAAGAATGAGAATATATTGCAGATGTTTGTCTTATACATCTCTACTGAGAAATTTCGATTATTCATATTTGAATCTTATTAAACAAAGCTGTATATAATAGTTTTCTTTGATAAATACGTAACCCGTTGCCTGTCCACAGCATTTTCATAAATTTGTCTGAATCATCCATGCTTGTTTTCAGACATTTAGCTAGCTTTTGTCTTTGAGTAATATAAAGCTCTCTTATCATTTGAGTCTAATTTCAATGTGGTGGTTGCAAAAGAATTGGGAACGGGTGTCATTTAGGATACATAGATATCAGGGAAGTATGCCCTGTTCTACACAAGAAAAACAAAGGGTTACGCTAAGGAAACACTTCTCTCTCATCCGTTTCAGCCATTAGACTGCCGCCATGCTGAAATTATAGTCGAATGAGTCGACCCCAGTACTTAGTTTTCTCTTTAAGTCTGGCACTTTTTATATCGGTCTGTTTTGTTAAGTTACGGGGCCGTAAACAAACAAACACCAGTTGTCAAGCGGTGGTAGGGGACAAACACAGACACAAAGGAACACACACATATTCAGGGTGTGTGTGTGTGTGTGTGTGTGTGTGTGTGTGTGTGCAAAAGTAGGTATACAGTAAGTGTCACATCAATTTCTTAATACTTAATTCATTAAAATTATTAGCACATTAAATTAGTTAGCCTCATTTACATATTTTCAGTGTTATTAATCATAATAATACTTTTATCATAACTTTTAATTCTTTTGACAAAAACAAATGAGTATTGTACGTCTTTTTTTTTTTTTTCATAACTGTATACCTCCTTTTGCACTACC
>NC_068985.1:98690160-98691744 GCF_001194135.2 Octopus bimaculoides | reverse complement strand
TTTGACAAAAACAAATGAGTATTGTACGTCTTTTTTTTTTTTTTCATAACTGTATACCTCCTTTTGCACTACCCTAATATATACGACAGGCTTCTTTCAGTTTCCATCTACCAAATCTACTCATAAGGCCTTGATCGGCCCGAAGCTTGAGCAGAAGACATTTGCTCAAAGTATTACGCAATGGGACTGAACTCGGAATCATGTGGTTGGGAAGCAAGCTTTTTACCACACAGCCACGCCTGCGCATTTGCATAAGGTTTGTGTAGAGGTGAATCAGAGTTGAACTTAGTATGTAACATCATAGTGTTTGTATGGATTTAACATTAGCAAATGCAAGGAAAATCAGGAGATAATTCTTCACCAGATGTTTTGAGAATAAACTGAAATCGGAAGTTGCTAATACTTACCAATTTGTCGAACAATTTAGTTGGATTAAATTAAGAGAACCATTAATTATTCAATTACATCAACATAAAAAAAAATAGAATAAAAAAGAACCAATTATACGAGTGGATTAGTTACAATTACATGACTACGGCAGTCTGAAAACTACATAATAAATTCAATAACGAAGGATTAGATTTTTTGAAATGAAAGGTTTAAAGATTTATTTTATTGCTGTAGACACATGTCACAAAGAAAAAAAATGGGAATTTTTTTTATTGGTGGTGTAGCTTTTTCGAGCAAGGGGTTAGGCTCTATCCTTCACAGACCCTATGAGACTAAAAAGATCGGACTTCCTCTTGAACAGTTCCAAATTGGCGGCTGCAGGAAGAATTTAAGGAGAGGAATCCCAGAAGAGAGTCGTTCTGGGTAGGAAAGGCTAGGCGAAGGGGCTAATGCTCGGTCTAAAGATGGCGCCCCCGTATGTATGTATAGATAACGAAACTTAATATAAACCTTATTAACATGAGGATGAAGGTGCGTGACTTAGTGATTAATTGATTCGGCTCACGATCGTAAGGTCATGAGTCCGATTCCCGGCGGGGCATTGTCTTTGAGCAAGACACTTTAGTTCTACGTTAAGGGTACTCGTGTCTGTGGAGTGCTCAGCCATTTGCACGTTAATTTCACGAGCAAGCTGTTGATCAAATCAACCGGAACACTCGTCACCATAACCGACAGAGTGCCCCAAACAAACATGAAGACACTTTATTTCACGTTGTTCCACATCACTCTGCTGGCTAAAAGGAGCTGTAGTTCAAGGGGCCAGTCTTGTTACATTCTGTATTATGCTGAACCCATCTGAGTTCTACGTTAAGGGTACTCGTGTCTGTGGAGTGCTCAGCCATTTGCACGTTAATTTCACGAGCAGGCTGTTGATCAAATCAACCGGAACACTCGTCACCATAACCGACAGAGTACCCCAGACAAAGATGAAGACACAAATTAAAGAGAAGAAATTCAGGAAAATAGAATAAATATAAAACTTTGAAGGCAATTTACTGAGAAAGCGTCGCTGCACCGGATGAAGCGATTGGCTGCATTTTTTCGGCCTTATTTCTGAGATCAAATTCTGCTGAGATCGGCTTTACCTTTTATCCCTTCGGAGTCGAAAAAATAAAGTACCAAATGAGCACTGGG
>NC_068985.1:98688811-98690060 GCF_001194135.2 Octopus bimaculoides | reverse complement strand
CCCACACCCCTTGAATTTGGCTTTTTGTCAAAAAAATTACAGAGAATTTACTGGGAAAGCAAGTATTTCTCTAATCATTAATCTGTAAACTTATTTATTAGCTGGTAATAGATCCAGTAAGAAGTGAACAAAAAAAAAAAAAAGGGTTTATGTCTGTGAAAGAATGTCATAGATACATAGAGCCCTTTCGGAACTGAATAGTACTGAAAATGAGATGATTAGTCCTAAAGAAAACGGAAATAAAAGTTTAAGGATACTGCAGAACTTTTACGGTGTTGTGAGCTGAAATCTTTGTTTCATAACTTGTAGATCCATCCATTCATCTTCTCAGAGTTCTCATGTACCTTCCCCACAAGCTTCTATCAAAAGCAACCGTTATTACACTTTCCAAGAGACAATTCCCCAATTACTAACCGTTGTTCCTCGAATCCTTCGTGCTCCCATCCCACGCCTCACAAAATAAGTTGAAGGCT
The DNA here is from genome assembly GCF_001194135.2 of Octopus bimaculoides. Lineage (NCBI taxonomy): Eukaryota > Metazoa > Mollusca > Cephalopoda > Octopoda > Octopodidae > Octopus > Octopus bimaculoides. The sequence continues at coordinate 98,689,587 of NC_068985.1, read as the reverse complement.
TATTGCTGGTTGTACCGGTATTGGGTAGTAGATGGAAGATATTTTGAGAACGGACCTCTCCACCTAAGATCCGAACGAAACCCTTGTTAATCCACGCAACCGTCGATGCGATGAGGTTATTCTTACCAACATTTTTTTGTATTGTAGCTACTATAAAATGATAGATTTCTTTGTAAAACAAGAATCAATGCAGTTAATATAGATATTCAATAAATGAAAATCTCAGGATTGCAATTAGATTGGAGTGGAGTTTGTAGGACAATTGCTTGATATGTGACAGAATATTATAATTCCACCGTTACAGTTTTTTACATTTTTCTTTGTCTCGAAGACAAAGTGTGCTGAAGAATTAGAGCTATCTCAGAGAGAAGGTTACCAATAGAGAGGACGGATCATCACTCCATTAATATAAGGTTTATCAACTGAATTTTGACACCGACTAGACATATCAAGTGAGAAGTCATCAAAGAATTCAAACCTCCGAGCCGTTCGAGCCTGCGAATATTATGAAGCATTATTACGAGGAGGTACTGAAAATTTCCTGGCTTTGGGAAAAAGGAAATAGAGGAGGATCAATCAGTTATGATTTTTATTCAATATATTCCCTTCTCAGATTCACACTCTTATTGCGTCAGCCTTTTAGTTTTTCTAAGCGCTGTAAAATAAATCGGAAGGCTGGTTCTCCAACCAGGCCTTTTGCGACATCCTTAAAGCCAGAAACTTTTCAGCACTCCCATCTTCACATTTCATGACTACCATTGGGATTGATCAGGTAC
>NC_068985.1:98685569-98687272 GCF_001194135.2 Octopus bimaculoides | reverse complement strand
ATAATAATAATAATAATAATAATAATAATAATAATAATAATAATAAATAATAATAATAGTAATAACAACAATAATAATTATTATTTTTATCATTATTATTATTATTATTATTATTACTATTATTATTATTATCATTATTTTTATTATTATTATTATTACTATTATTATTATTATCATTATTTTTATTATTATTATTATCATTATTATTATTATTATTATTATTATCATTATTATTATTATTATTATTATTATTACTATTATTATTATTATTATTATTATTACTATTTATAGTTGTGGATGGGCATTATTGGTAAAGTGAGTGATACCTTGCAGTGTTGTATTTTCGCGTATTGCGTTCATATCTTGCCTGAGCCAAATTTGTTTTGTAACCTTTCGTGGTCAATAGAATGAAGTACCAGTTAAATGCTTCCCGACTGATTAAATTAATTATATCCTTCATCATGACCTTCATCAGAAATCATTATTACTTAGCTCTGTAGTACATCAATAATTTCAATGTCATGATTAGCGAAAGCGAAACCGGTGGACAACCACAATACTTTCATTCAAAATACTTTCATTCAATTTTTAACATTCCGATTATGCGTTGCATACTATGGTCGGCCGTTGCCGAGAAACGTAAATCACTAAATGAAAAATTCTATGACAGAATGAAGTCATGTGTCAACGTGTGTGGTACACTTTCTGAACACTTACTGCAAGAGGCACCCATTGTTGCTACATCTGTGTAAAAAGTGTGTAGGTCTGTAGCAGAACTAAAAAGCTACATCTTTGCTGTTCATGTGCGTGCGTACATTGATGGCTGTAACTCCATTTCATACATAAATACATGCATACATACATACATACATACATACATACATACATACATACATACATACATACATACATACATACATACGCACGTACGTATGTATGTATGATGCTTTGTTACTCGATTTCAAACATACATACATATGTACGTACGTACGTACGTACGTATGTTTCTCGCTCCTGACTGTTAGAGAGCCGTTGACTCTATCCGCTCTTTGACAAAATGGAATCATAGCCATCATAAACGTATATTCGTGTGTGCGTGTATGTGACAATTGCTTGTGTTATAGATTTGTATAAATAATTATCGTATGTAGACTTCACTACGAACTTTTTAAAAAAAATACCACCAACACTAATTATCGTTCCGACACAGTAACAAAACGTCAACGACCTTAACATTTTAGTATTAACATATATCTGACTGTAATCTTTACTATAACGAGGAAAATTTCACTCAAAGCCAACCCGTATGACACACACACACATACACATAAATGAATTGATAGTCATGCTTATATACATCCACACACATTTTCACACACAATAACACACATACACACAAAGACACACAGGTTTTAATTTCATTGTATTATAATATCAATGGAAATGGTTGAATTTTCATAAGTTTCTGCAGCTGTGTCTGCCGTCACTATTAGCATAAGTATATATACAGGGTGTTCAAAAAGTCTCTCCGCAGTAAGTATTTAATTGCAGAATAAATATTTATAAGATGGTATAAGACTACAAAAGAATATATTAGACTTTACAAGACTTTGAAAAAAATTATAAGAGGTGTTGAGAGTGTCGTCCTTTATTGAAATAAGTTGACACTTCTACATATGTTTTGAAATACATCTTGGATGAAA
>NC_068985.1:98682390-98684702 GCF_001194135.2 Octopus bimaculoides | reverse complement strand
AAAGAGGAAGAGAGGAAGTACGAGGGGAGAAAAGGAGATACGTAGTAGTAACAGAGGAAGAACGAGAGGGGTAAAGAGAGATACGTAGTAGTAAACAGAGGAAGAATGAGAGGGGGAAAAATTGAGGAGGAAGAGGAAGAGAAAGAGATAGAGTAGCGTCGGAAAATATAAAGTTACGAAAACTACCTACAGATTGGTGACGCTGCGTTCGGTCATGTAAAAACAAATAGTAAATGAGTATATGCATATATATGTACAGGCATGTGCATACCGACATCCACCTGTATGTATAGGTGCATATCTGGGTACAGGACATTGCAAACAAAACGTAGACGAGAAAACACACAAGCCACATAGAGAACATTCTTCTTCATCAGCTACCCCCATGCGCGCGCGCGTGCGTGCGTCTGTGTGTTCTATGTGTTAATAAAAAAATATAAATTCATATATATATATATGGATGCACACACACACACACATACGCACATACACACACACATATATAGATGTAAAGTACTAGCTCTGCTAATACTGATTGCAGAAGATTTAATGATTCAAAGCCTGTGGTAAGCTGAGTTTGCAATTGTGTTATTGAAGTTAATTCACTACAAATTGCAATCGTCGGTACGTAAAATGCACTATGACCTGAAAATCATAATGCTTACACGATTTTCTTCTGAAGCTCCCGACATCTCCAGGCATTGCATATTTGCTTTTATGCAGTATAAATCTACCACACCAAGGAGCAAGTGATTCTTATTTCGGAGTCCCAGTCAACGCCGTTCATAAAGAAATTTTCGAAACAATCTCTGCTTGTTTGAAATGTCAGTAGAAACGGACATTTTTCGAGACGATGATCATCAAAAGATAGTGAGCTTTCTGATTCTCTCTGAGACACTTATTTGTATATTTTTTGCATTATAAGATTTTCAGGTCGTCGTCTACTTTCCATACAAACAAATGGAACTAATAGTGAATTAAATTCTTTCTTTTCTTCCTGGAAAAATATGTTGTTATTTAGAAAGGTCTACAAACACTATGAATACTGTCTCTATTCTTCAAATAAATAAAATAAATAAATAACAATTAGGAATTTTAAAAATGACCAGATTGTAAAAATCTGTATTCAATAATCAAATTCAATAACCCAGTTAACGGGTTCCGAAAATTCAATCCATGAATCCCTTGAGCATACCCTAAACATACCATTATTAAAAAAAAACAAAAAAACCTGTTACTTTATTGTAAAGACGACTTCAGTTAGTTTGACTAAATCAATCAAGAAATATTGTCAACCATAAAGACAACCACATAACCAAATCTGTTTCCCCATTCAATCTGATTGTTGTATAAATGTTATTCTTTGTATTTAAATTTTTTGAGCAAACATTCGTCTGTTAAAATTGAATTTGGCGGCCTTCATCTGGTTTGTTGTCTGTCCCCACTAAAAAATCGATCTACTAAGAATATTCTTTGATCTATCGTCAGGTATTAAATCTAACTACAGAATACCATAAGTTTTTATAGATTCGATGTGTTCTTTTTTCGATGGAATATGTTCAAAAAAGACAAGAAAGAGCCAAATGAATTACCCTGGTGAGCACAACAGAAACAGAAGGATATTTTTGGTAGACGACTACTCGAAACTAATACTACATCTACGTAATTGCTGTCCAGCCTAGATTACTTAAAATATTTTCCTTTTAAGTATTTAGTACTGTTGACTTATGTAGCATGTAGCACTACTTGTTCGTTTTGATGAGGGAGTTATAGCTTTCAGAGCAGACGATCAATTGCTTCAACTCAAACGTCTTAGTTTCGGCCTTACAAACGGAGTTGCGTGTTTCTGATGAATTATATGCCATTTTATTCATGTAAACGAGATAGAAGACACGCCACCGTATGTGAATAGACCAAAGAAGAACATGGCAAAAATTTATCTAAATTAATAAAACTTGTTCGTAAATCTAATATGTTACTGTATAACGACAATGGTAAATGTTCAGCTGTATTCTAGGTTATCAAATTAAACAACGAATTAAGTTTTGACTAGTAACCTTTAATTACACCCAAAGAAATGCCTATTTCTACTAAGAAGCATTCCTTATCTTATAATCCGAGTTCGCTTGCTTATTATTCCCGATGGGTTCTTCACTTCTCTGGAAATATAAGATCTCTATTCATTGCTCCATTTCCGCTCTCAGAGGAAGCTGTAAGTATAATCAATCATTTAAAAACAGCTATTACGACGTCTGTCAAAGCTATAGTAGACGAACTGAAGCCATTTATAGTCGAAACAGACGTCTCTGTGG
>NC_068985.1:98676064-98679303 GCF_001194135.2 Octopus bimaculoides | reverse complement strand
GGCGTCAGTTTGTCGGATTAAAGCCTTCAGGGCAGTGCTACAGCAAAGCCGTACTTCAACGAGAGAAACAAGTAAAAGATACTCCTTAGTCCTTTACTCCTTTACTTATTTCACTCATTTGACTGCGGCCATGCTGGAGCACCGCTTTTAGTCGAGCAAATCGACCCCAGGACTTATTCTTTGTAAGCCTAGTACTTATTCTATCCGCTTCTTTTGCCGAACCGCTAAGTTACGGGGACGTAAACACACCAGCATCGGTTGTCAAGCGAAGTTTTGAGGAGACAAACACAGACACACAAACATATACACACACATACATGTATATATATACGATGGGCTTTTCTCAGTTTCAGTCTACCAAATCCACTCACAAGGCTTTGGTCGGACCGAGGCTATAGTAGAAGACACTTGCCCAAGGTTCTACGCAGTGGTACTGAACCTAGAACCATAGGGTTGGTAAGCAAGCTACTTACCACACAGCCACTCCTGCGTAAAAGGTAAGTATAGTCTTGGTGAAGATTTCAGGAGCGAGCTTTACACAACCAAGCGTTACAAATAGTTTCTCTTGTTACACTGATGTCGTGATTTATCGCTCCATTTGGCACAACTACAGTTACAGATTTCCTGTCACAACTATCTCATTTATTATCTATTTTGACCGTATTTTGTGAATGATTGTTGGTTATATGTGTCCAGAGGGTCAAGCACTTGTTTACAGCATTTACAAGTGGTGAGAGTGGTAATGGGCGTTTGTGCAACTCGAGTGTATCAAAAGCCACTGAATGGAATTTTTTCTTCAAATGTACCAGTTTATCAGATTTCCCACCGATGTATATACTGTTCACCAACACACATACATATATACATACATACGTTTTATTACGCCCTTTCAAAGCCTAACCAGTCTCATGGGCCCGATTTCTCGCTTTCTATGGCGTATGGGTTCCCTCCAGTTGGACGGGACGCCAGTCCATCGCAGCGTTACTCAAGAATCAGGAAGAAAGAGTGAGAGAAAGTTGGGGCGAAAGATTACAACAGGGGTCACCACCACCACGCCGCCGGAGCCTCGTGGAGCTTTAGGTGATTTCTCTCAATAAACACTCACATCGCCCGGTCTGGGAATCGAAACCACGATCCTCCGACCGCGTGTCCGCTGCTCTAACCACTGGGCAATTGTACCTACACACACACATACATACATACATACATACATACAAAAATACCCTGTTGTTGCTGTTGAAATTCCAATGAATGAGCCTTGGATCTAGGTTAGAAACCGGTTCTTTCTCTATTGGCAAGAAATCTTGAAATAAACTGAATAATGACATACATACATACATACATACATACCTATAATAAGTAGAATATTTGGGCTGACTGTGGCCTGTTTAAATGTTAAAGACTTAAAAGTATGGGAATCCTGGGGTGCCGAAGATCATCCAAGAAAAAACAAAGCATATTATGTCCCGTCCTCCAATTCTAATCGGTTTATGGCACAGTAAAACATTTCAACGATTCCCCATGAGTTTCCTAGACTGAGTAAATACGCATCCACATGTGAACATATATCATGCACGTAGGTACACATACATTAATTATAATTGCTCAACCAAGACCCATGTACAGCCATTACATGAGTGCAAGGATATGCACCCATATACCTACATATGTGCACAGGCGAACTCACTCATATACTCACAAATCTTGTAACATTTTTGAGGGTCGGTTCAATTCTGCGAAAAAGAACTTAGAGAGTACTCAGAGAGCGCAAACCTCCGCCAAGGCAACACCAACGTCCTCTCAATGATTAGCCAGAGATGAATTTTATAATAAAGCTGAACCCGACCGCTCTCAAAAATTAAGTAAATAAAAAAAAAACCCGAAAAATAATCCACAATCCTTGTCCGGTACCGGACTGATCCCCAAATCTAATCAGTTCGTGCCAGTCACGAGGCCACACATCCCTGAAAGTTTCATTTGAATCCATTCAGCGGTTCTTGAGATATCTTGTCCACGGACAACAAACAAACAAACCAACAAACAAACACGACTGAAAACAATACCTCCGCCTTAGCGAAGGCAGAGGTAATAAATATCACAAACATACACAGAGGCATACATAAACACACATAATACATACATACATACATACATACATACATACATACATACATACATACATACATATATTTGGCTTGAATTCTGCAAAAGAAAAAAATAAATCTTAAAGAAATATATACATAATTTGCATAATAGGGAAAACTGTAAAAGTTGTACAGGAATAAAAACATTTATTTCTCCGAGAGAAAACAAAAAATCTCTAAACAGGAAATTCTGTTGTGATCTACTTTGAATTTTGTCCGAAAAACAGCTCCTTTCTTTTTATACATACAAACATACATACATACATACATAGTACGTATGTATGTATGTATGTATGTATGTATGTATGTATGTATGTATTCTTAATAAAATAGCAGAAAAACACATTGGGTGTACAGCTGTATAATACATTGTTGATATAATATGAATACATACAGATGATAGTACTGTTTGCGGCTGGCTCATATATCACCTAGATTTTTACATTTATTCAACACCCTTACTTTGTAATTGATTCAAAACACTAAAGTCTCGCGTTGCACAAATAAGTAAAACTTGCATCCCGAGAGAAGTTTTTAATGCGTTCTCCACTAACAAAAACAACTACAAGACCTGATGTAATCAATGCAAAGGTGCATGCGCAAAAAATGCGGAACTCAAGAACAAAGTAAAAAAATGCCACATCTGTTTTCAGTTTAGTAACACTGATGTTAACTCTTGTTCTGTTGCTCTGATTTTTATCCCCATCTCTTTTTCCTGTTTCTGTCAGTGTATGTTGGCCTATGTGAAGGTGAGTATTTTATTTTTCTCATGTTAAGGATTGTAAAGAATGCTATGAGGTATGCTCTCGTAAATTCAGTCTGCGATCCGGGTTCGATTGTTAACTGAAGCCACAAGTCATGACTTTTCTACTTGTAGAGGTCACGAAGTTGTCAACTGCTTGTTATTCCTTCTTTTTGCTTCTGCTGATAAAAAAACAAAAACAAACTACAACAACAAAAAACAACAAACAAATTATCAATATTACATTAACCATACATACACCACACGCATGCACAAACACACAATCATATATATATATATATATATATACATGCTCAATCATGAGTGTGCGTATGCAGGTATATATATATATA
>NC_068985.1:98675075-98675753 GCF_001194135.2 Octopus bimaculoides | reverse complement strand
TATATATATATATATATATATATATGTATGTATGTATGTATGTATGTATGTATGTATGTACGTATGTATGTATGTGTGTGTGTGCGTGTGTGTGTGTGTACTTGTGCTTGAGTGTAAGAGGACATTGGTCGATATCATAACGAAAGAAATTTGGGCTCCAGGGTACACAACAGAGAAAACAAATGAGAAATTCCCCTCATCAGCTGTCTTATCTAGAGATCGTGGCAGTTCTACATTTTAGGGCAAGACCTTTAAACAACAACCAACGAAAATGGTTGTCACGGATTAATACATTGGGAGAAGAGATATAAATCATCCGAATATAGTTAGATCGATCAGAATACAAACAAAACATGCACATACACACAAACATAGAAATATATACGCTTGTATGTGTGTATAGATATATAATTAGATCAAGATAGTTATGGCCGGTCTGTGGAGTTATCCAGAGTTTCACGTCTATAAGTCGCCTGGCTTCACACAGTTTCTTCAGACCCTAATATCCGCTCGCCCGTGGTAGGTTTATGGACGTGAAACCTTGGGTAACCCCATAGACCAGCTATAGCTATCTTTATCTTTATCTAAGCCTTCTACTACTCTATAACTTAGAATGTGATTCTCTTTCGGATTTATGATTTGCTGACGATATATGTATATATATATATATATATATAT
>NC_068985.1:98669500-98674700 GCF_001194135.2 Octopus bimaculoides | reverse complement strand
TATATATATATATATATATTACGGAGGTGTAATTGCATACCAAGTGACCTGATCTGAGATCGTGTGCTGGAACGAAAACAATTGCAGCGTGGAAGGTGTTTATAAGCCATTTAAGAAACACACAAAAACAGTTAGATTCCCTTCAACATTTAAATTTAACTTACCAAAATATTTTCGTCGCTTTGAAACCGCGACCTGTTCACTGACATAATTCCGTGCTGCAGCATCTTCATCACACAACGGCTCACAGATGCATACCAGTGAACTAATGAAGGGAAGACACACTCGAGAAAATTGATAAGGTTTGCATGTGTTTAGCAATAGTTTGATTCGGTTTGACATAACTTCAAATTTAGTGGAAGTATGACATATGCGTGGAGGCGCAATGGCCCAGTGGTTAGGGCAGTGGACTTGCGGTCGGAAGATCGCGGTTTCGATTCCCAGACCGGGCGTTGTGTGTGTTTATTGAGCGAAAACACCTAAAAGCTCCACGAGGCTCCGGCAGGGGGTTGTGGCGACCCTTGTTGTACTCTTTCGCCACAACCTTTTCTCATTCTTTCTTCCTGTTTCTTGAGTAAAGCTGCGATGGACTGGCGTCCCATCCAGCTGTCGGGGAACACATACGCCATAGAAACAGGAAACCAGGCCCCACGAAGCTGATGTGTCTTACGCTCTTTATATAATGTAAGCTCAGTTAGACTAGTATCATACATTCATATCCAAACGAAAAGCGATGGTGCATAAAACACACACACAAAATGAATATATATATATATATATTAATATGTCCACGGCAATTGGGTCGTTGAACTCCAACACGTTATAACATTACTATAAATTAATTTATATCTATTTATTACACATCTTTATTGCGTAATTATGGAATTATTATGAAACAGATGCTGGAAGTAATATAGTAATACATACATGCATATATATATATATATATATATATATATATATATATATATTATTATATAATATTATATGTATTTATTTTCTCTTAGTTAATAATTAACTCCGACAAAATAAATTGGTTAATACATACCAGGGTAGCAAAGATCACAAAATGACTGTGGTGTAACTCCTGTTTATGAGGTAGAGACTCCCTGTTATTTTGGGTATTTGAGTAAATATTAAAAAATAATGAATGGAGTAATACGCATATATTTACACACACACACACACATACACACACACATACACATACACACGCTAACACATCTGCTTAAAGCACCGCGCTTTCAGATCGAACCTGGAATAACGTGGTTGCGCAGCAGACAATTCTGAACTAAATAGTCATGCCTTTTCCCATAATAAGAAAGTAAAGGAAATATATCCTTTCTGGCACAGTTGAATTCCATTTTTTTTTTTTTTTTTGCATTTTAGACATTATTTTTTTCTCTTCAATCGATTTTTATAATCGTGAATTATATTATAGTCAGATGAAATTTCTGTGACATTTGGTGCAATTTATTATTACATTTAAATATTTATAACTATTTTGACAAGAAATTAAACAAATATATGTTTTTGTTTGTTTGTTTGTTTACTATGACCATCCCTTTACTGTATCTTAACCATACATAGGTCAGTCAACAGAAGTCATTAAGTGCAAGTATGAATTTGTTCAATTTGCACTTGATGACTTATTTTTCAGGAAATTTTTGTTAGAATATTACTCTTTAGTGCAGTGAATTGTTGCTGTTGTAAATAGTATTATTATTATTATTATTATTATTATTATTATTATTATTATATTTGAAAGCTCCGACAAAGTATTACAACTCTCAAAAGACCGCCGTCCATTTGTCTATAGAATAGATATTTGGGGATAGTATAGGTGAATGTCGTAAGGGGCTGGAGCAGTGAATTACTGACGACTGTTTCGTTAAGATTCCAGCACCGATATCAAATTCAGTGCCCTGTGTGCGTGCGTGCGTGCGCGCGCGCGTTTAAGTAGGAGAGAAAAAGGCTCGGTTTAACGCGTGCATTATTATACCCTATGTCAGTGTTACAAGTAGGGTCATAAAGATATAATGATTTAAAGGGTTCAAAATTTCTATGGTTGAATGGGGTTTGCTTAAAGTAGATACATTGAAGTCATAAAACGTAAAAACAAAACTGATGGATTGCTTTCGTCGGAGAGCTTCATATCTCCGGATTTTAGAATTTAGTAAAATATTGTAAAAACAACAATGCAAAATATCGAAGTAAAATAATAATAATAATAATATATGGAATAGCAACAAAAAAAAGATGGTATAAACACACGCCAGAAAAGGTCACAGAAAACGAGAAAGCAACCATACTCTGGGATACACACAGACAGAGAAATGAAGGCAAATAGACCAGATATAGTTGTCAAAGATCATGAAGAAAAAAAATGCTTTCTAATTGATGTATCAATACCAGCAGATGACAACGTTTCCCTAAAAGAAATGGAAAAACTTTCAAAATACAAAGACCTGGAAATAGAGGTAACTCGAATGTGAAACCTAAAAACAGAAACAATTCCTATCATAGTAGGTGCCTTAGGTATAATAAAAAAATATTCAGACAAATACATAACAAAAACACCAGGACTTACAAATATATATAACATACAGAAAATTGCACTACTGGGCACTGCACACATCCTAAGTAAATCACTCAATACAGTAACCATAAGAGCATCACAGCAAACCACAACACATACCCAAGGCACAGAGAGCTGCGCTCGATAGTGAAGTGAAAGCACGTTATAAAAATAAAACTACTGAACAATAATAATAATAATAATAATAATAATAATAATAATAATAATAATAATAATAATAAAATATGCTGCATTATAAATTAAGTAAGTTTTCTCTTTACTTTGTTACATTTATGTATTTGTTTTGCAAGATTCCTGACGTGAAATTGAGTGTTGAAACAAATATTGTTATATTTCGGGACGATCATTTTTTGTGGTTTGCTGCCTTAATTTCTCTATCTGTGTGTATTGGCATATCCCAGAGTATGGTTGCTTTCTAGTTTTCTGTGACCTTTTCTGGCGTGTGTTTATACCATCCTTTCGGGGTCCATAAATTAAATACTAGTCCCCTCACCACCAAATTTCAGCCCTTGTGCCCTTCGTAGAAAGGATTATTATTATCATTATGGCGGTGAGATGGCAGAATCGTTAGCAGGCTGGACAAGATGCTTAGCAGCATTCCGTCTGTCTTTACGTTCAGAGTTCAAAATTCTGTCGAAGGTTGATTTTGCCTTTCAACCATTCATGTTTCGGTAAAAATAAGTATCAGTTGTGCACAGAGGTTGATGTAATCAACTTACCTCCCCACCCCCACACCCGATATTACTGGCCTTGTGCCAACATTTGAAACCTTTATTATTAAGGCGGTGAGCTGGCAGACTCGTTAGCGAACTGGCAGAATCTTTACGTTCTGAGTTTAATTCCGCCGAGATCGACTTAGTCTTTTGTTCTTTCGAGGTCGATAAAATACGAAGTAGTCAAGAACTGGGGTCGATACAACCTGAGTGGTCCCTTCTCTAATATTCCTATAATAAAAAGATTATCATCATTTTTATCTCCCACTTACAGTTTAGTGCTTCTTCCTTTGCCGTTCTCTGTCTTCTTTCTCCCTTTTTTCTGTACACACCTGGTTAATACATTGGTGACTTGTGCTAAATTATGAAGCATCTAGCATCTTTTCCTTGAAGTTTCTTTCTTCTAGAAAATTAGTTTTCCTTGCTAGCTAGCTTTCTTCAAGACAATTGTTAAACCTCTAATTATAAATACTTATCACTGAATTAATAACTTTTTCTCTTTTCTTATTTATTATAATCCAATATAATTTGGGTCCACTCGCTGTTTTTCTGTTTTTATTAAGAATTAGTTATCATCTCTAAATTATTCACTTAAAGTTTCTTCCCATTCTTCTTTGTACAACTTATTTCCTTCTCTCTGTACGTATTCATAGATTTCTGAGTACTTAGTTATAAACTAACAGACTGACCTTCTCAAAATCACCATTCTTTTTGTACCCTTGATAATCTCCTCTCAAATTTCAGTATGATATAAAATTGCGTTTTACATTATATAGTTTTTTAAAAAAACCCAACGTTTTCAAGACTTTCATCTCATTATAAACTAAAAATCCGTAGGTGAAATCAAGTGCATTTTGTTTCGTAAGGTCATAGAGAACGAAACATATGGTCAACTGTAACGAATCATTTGTATTTTATTTAATACGATACATACTATTATTCTCGACGTCTAACTCTGTCGAGATTTCATATTTGAGAGTGTCTTTAACCTCATTATTAGCCTTCCTTAAACATTATATACACGCACTCACATACACACACATATGTGTGTGCACATATATATATATCTATACACACACACACACACACATACATATATATATATATATATCTATATATATATATATATACACATGCATACATACATACATACATTCATACATACGCACATATATGTGCATGTGTCTGAGGTGTGTGTGATTGTGTTTGTATGTGTGTCTGTGAGTGTGCGTGTCTGTATACCATATTGTCAAGAACGATACATGAGTGCGCTGTACGAAAAAACATTTTAAAAAGAAGAAAAGAAGCGTTGTTGCAGAACAACATAGGCAAAGTGTTTTTGTTGAGTGGAGTAACATGGTCTAAAATCCACCTCATGCTCTCTTCTTCCTGATCTGGTCCCCAATGTTCCAAGTACCAGGCAAAAAGGTGTCATACTACAAAAATTAGGGATCCATAACCCAGATGTATTGATTCTGTTCTCCTGTACCGTCAAAGCCCGCATCGTATGTCAACTTCTTCTTGCCGGAGTTTGTCTAAAAATTCAGAATACGACACACCTAAGCGAACCACGATGTGACACTTCACATGACTTGTCATGGTTGAGATTTTTGAACAGGTTTACGCCTGTTCTGCTAGTATTTATTATTAGAGTCGTTGACATAAGACTGGGTTTATCAGTTCTTTTCATAGGTCATGTTTTTGTTCTGCGGCCTTCTAGCAACCTTCCTCAGCAAGCACGTCTAGTGGCGGGTGTCGCTTTAATCACCGATGAGCCGACAGTATAACAGGTTGTACTAGATCACATGTTACCAGAACTCAAATCAATCTGACACACCCATATATAGATATGCATGCATACATATATATACATATATATATATATATA
>NC_068985.1:98666281-98666982 GCF_001194135.2 Octopus bimaculoides | reverse complement strand
TATATATATATATATGTGTATGTATGTATGTATGTATGTATGTATGTGTATGCATATAAGATATATATATTTATATATACATAGATATATATACACACATATTTACACACGTGTACACATACTCACAGGTGTTTGTGCATATATATATATATATATGTTTGTACGTATGTATGTATGTATGTATGTATATATGTATGTACGTAGTGGGTAGCGATTTTCTTCACTACTTCAGGGAGTGACGACCCTGCCTGACACGAGTCCCGGGCTCAGCTGGCTCCGGCTGACAGTATCCGGTATGGGCCCCTATCTAGGGTTACGGGAAGGAGACAACCTTCAAAGAAATCCGGAGTGGAGCCCCGTAGGCATTTTAGTGTTCGACTCGACACTCTTCCGGCAGTTCCTGCAACCAAGCTGGTGCCAAATGTAATGCTCTGCACTCCTTTGGACTACGTCAGCAAGGTCGAGAGAGGAATCCTGACGATTGGGCTACCCAGGATTTTCTTACATCTAGCCCAGGCCTGCGCAAAACTGGAGAGGAGACTGGAGAGGACATGAAATGTAAAACCAGACTGGATTAGTTTATGGACAACTCCATTGTCTCCCAAGACAAAAGGATGTCAACAACAACAATGTATGTATGTATATGATTATATTATGCATACGCCATGGTGTGTTCTGTGATTTCTTTTCGTTTCTTTGTG
>NC_068985.1:98664354-98666183 GCF_001194135.2 Octopus bimaculoides | reverse complement strand
ATAAAGCTTAGTGAATAAGGATTTAAGGCACACAAGTGAATGCCGAGTCAACATTCCCGGCTCACAGAATGTAAAGGTAAGAAAATACCTCAATGAACATGAAAAATTATGCATATAAATTATGTAAATCCATACAATATTAAATGAAAGTTTCACTAATCATTTCTTCAGACTAATATACAAAAATAATCTGGCCTAAATATTGGTTAGCATCGCAAAAATTAGTCTATTAAATATACTGAGGAATGGTGAATCAAAAAGTCCTGATATTTATTATATATTTAAAGATCTCCAATGCCTCCACAAAATGTAAGTTGCAACCACCCATACACTTTTTCGTATGTAAGCGCACTACGTATAATTAATCACGATAAGGAATAATTAATTCTTTATTTTGAATAACTAATATTCACCGTACTTAGCTAATGAGGAGCTAAGCACTTTTATTTTATTTTTAAGGGAATGTTCATGCTCATTTAATATAAATTTAGATTTGAATACTGTAGCAAATATACTGTAATGTTCTTTATGTAGTGTCGTCACTTAACTTATACACTACATTCTTAAACATTGATTAATCAAAGGGCACTTAATAGGATCATTACAGTTACACACGTTACTTGGGATATTAGCGGAAGAATAATTAATTATCGAATTAGTACTGTTGTTACTATTAAAATGGGACACATTTCTCGTTGAAGTTAAAATTCAACCGAACTGCAAATATGTCAGTTATCTTTTATTTTTCCGCGACAGGAAATGAAAATCAGTCTTCATCTCGCTGTTTGGCATGGAAATATAAATTGACCAAGAAATCAATTCTCCTTTGCAAGTTTAATAGAAATTTCATCACAAATTCTTCAAACTTGTACGATTCAAAATATTTGAACAGTCTGTCAGAAAAATAAATAAAACAGACACATATTTTTAGAAGTATAATATTTTTTTCTCAAAAGGCTCAAATTGCTTCTTATGAAATATTTGAAATGGCAGCCCAAAAGAAAAAAACAATGTAATTTCATAGTTTAGTGGAGTCAATTACTGCTTCGAAATTGTTATGACAAAGTAAAATTCCTCTCACATATGATACAGTTGATGGGGTGGGGGTTAGAACTGTCTGCTGACATCGAAGAAAATGTATACCGTGATGAAATTCAGAATTAAAATTTTGGTTTCCAGGCTGATGAGTCAATAAACTATAACAGTAAAGTGTAGCTAGTACCATTCATTTGTTTCGTTAGTTGTGATAAAATAATAAAATAAATTTTGTTGCAAAAAGAAAAAAAATGCAATGACACTAAAAGTGGAAATGCTATTCATATTTGAAATAACTATTTTAAAAAATAGCAATTATCAGGAAATCATATTTGCGTTTGCGCCGACGAAGCACTTTCTATGGTAGGTTCAATGAAAGACGTTACAGTACTTGTTAAAAAAACCTGCAAGGATTGGGCATTATTACAACTCACTGCTTTTTGCTTGTAAAAACAATTGGAGCTGAAATGAAACAACTTTTGGCTTCAGTTGTCGAAATCTTCAATTTTGTGAATAATAACTGTTATGCTCGTAAAAATTTGTATTGACATAAAGGGTATAACAGATAGCTAAATTTACACACGAAAAGACCATAGTTGTAAAGAAGCAAGATGCTAAGCATGTGTGTATATGTGCAAGTGTATAACATAGGAATGTGTTAATATGTTTATTTGCATGTACACAGGAGTGTATAATGGTGCTCCAGCACGGCCGCAATCAAATGAATGAAACAAATAAAATATATATGAATAAAAGAATATATATATATATATATATATATATATATATATATA
>NC_068985.1:98661351-98663676 GCF_001194135.2 Octopus bimaculoides | reverse complement strand
TATATATATATATATATATATGACACGCACACACACATATATGTATATGATATACACACACACCTGTATATTAGCCAGAGATGATTTTTGAAATGAGAATATCTGAAATAAACTCAACTGCTCTCACAAGCGAGAATACGAAAACTGAACCCGACCGCTCTCAAAAATTAAGTAAAAAAGCAGAAAAAATAATCCAGAATCCTTGTCCAGTACCGGATAGATCCTAAAATCTAATTAGTTCGTGCCATTCATGAGGCCAAATATTTCTGAAAGTTTCATCCGAATCTATCCATCGGTTCTTGAGATATCTTGTCCAAGGACAAGCAAACAAACAGACAAACAAGCAAACACGACTGTAAACAATACCTCCACTTTCGCTAAGGCGGAGGTAATCAGACTATCCTCACGAGCAACCTATCTCTGGTATGTTCCATATAGTGGCGTTATATCTTTCCGCATACTGTCGTTTCGAAATTGTTCTCTCATATTGTATTTTCTAAGTCTCAGATTGTACATTATTTAGATCGTCAATTAGTCGTTCATTTTATCTACGCGAAGCGCATATTGTAAAGCGTTGCCATGAATATTTCAAGTCGCCTTCCCTTAACTTTCGTTTTCCTTCTTTGCAATCTTCTTTGATGATATCGAGGAGAGATTTCCCTCTTCATATTCTCTTAATCACCACCAGAAATTGGGTTAGTGCTGCCGGAAGATAGCGGCCTCGTCGCTGTTTCCTTCCGGGACACAGGTTGAGGTGAGTTTTCCGATCACCCACGAGATAGCAGGTGGGGATGCTACTGTGATTGACTATACTCTGGATAGCGGACGCCTGCCATCTTTTAGTATTCACATATATGTGATCTTCCTCTTTTCTAATTCTTGGGTATACAGATCAGGAAAAGGAAGGCGGTTTCGCTTCACATAATTCTGGTAGACTATTTGTTTTTGAGTGCTTTTGGTCACGTTCCGTTTTTCGGTTAATACATCCAAAACTTTCACCTTCAGAAGTATTTACATATTCGCCCAGTATGACTACGTGAGAGAGAGAGAAAGATTCGTTGTTCCTTTTGTTTTTGTCACTAACTGAATCATTCCTATTTTGTTCACAGAAATATCGTTATTTTCTTCGTTGGTTGCAACTAAGTGGTTACTACGTTTAATAAATATTTTTCATTTTTTTTCTGTTTGTGAAACATGTACTGCAGGTGGTGTTCTCGTTTGTTGTCATTGTTGAAGATGCCTGCCTTGTGTAAGCAGAACAAGACAAAAAAAAATAATGATATAATGCTCTAAAAAAAAATCATATCTTAAATTGGGAATGCACTCTTTGGGTTTCTCAGTTATGGTTCCCTTGTGAAATACTCCTAAAAAGAAACAAGTTTTCTTTTTCAGTACAAACGGAGTAATAATCTAGGTCTTCGGAATTCATAAAAACAGGTTTTGCAATAGCAAGAATAACAACAACAACAACAATAGCAAAAATAACAGTTGCAATAACAATAGTGGTTTCTGGTTTAGGCAAAAAAGCCAGCAGTTTTCAGGGGAGAAGTTTATTCGATATGATCCCGAAAGGACGAAAAATTGAGTTGATTTCAGCAGGATTTAAATCCACCACAACGTAGCGGTCATCCATTTATACAAGTTGTACTGGGTTGTATGTTACCAGTAAAACTCAAGAGCGACTTCACACACACACGCGCGCGTATATGTGCATGCGTTGAAGACTATTTTTACAAGCACACACACACACATATATTTATAGGGTTATCGGTGCTGAATTATCAATCCGGGAAAAATACTTTATATGCTATATGTTAGTTCACCCAGTTAACAATATTGTTTAGATTAGTAAAGAACACGGTATATTCTTGTGGCAAGGTCGGAGGTTAGAGTTCATCACCATTCTATACTGTAAATCCGTAATTGTGCTACCTTGTTTTGTATAGCATTATATATACTAATTTATACTATATATACAAAGACAGATAATTATATAAATATGGAGTAGTAGTACAACAGATAGTTATATAAATATATAAATATATGAATATAGAATAGTGGTACAGCAAGGCACCAATGTTTACATACATAAAATTTAAATATATGTATACATGTATGTATCGGTCTCTGTAGAGAGAGAGAGGGGGGAGAGAGGACTGATGTATAAGCATAGAACAATAATCCATGGTAATTAAAACTATCCTTTAGAGTAGTCATTCCCAACCTGGGTGTCCGCGGACCCTTGATGTTCCGCAAAGGTGGTTCGTGAACTAAATTCAAAATTTCATATATATATATATATATATATATATATATATATATATA
>NC_068985.1:98659942-98660973 GCF_001194135.2 Octopus bimaculoides | reverse complement strand
ATATATATATATATATATATATACATATGTATGTGTATTTAAGGATAAGCATATTTAAAGGCATTCGTATGAGAACTCATTTGAATAAAAGTGTTGGGAATTACTGTTGGGAACCAGTGTGAAAAGATTGGCAACCGCTACTTTAAAGCAACGTATATTAAGAATAAAAAGCAGAAAATTATAAATTCCACTTATAGTTCATTATTTAATTACTTTCAGCCGCTGTTGCATTTGCAAAAAGAGAGAAAAACATTCATTCCATTATTAAGTAATTAAGATAAACAATTACTTTGAATTAATTTAATTTAGATTGTAGCAATTATGTACCTAAATTCATAATTATGAAATTAATTACGTTTATTGGCAATGAAACAGCTGTTGAACATAAATTATAAACCATTTGTGAAATTTATGCTTTTCTGATTTTTATTATAGATATTATATAGGCGTAAGCATGGTTGTATGGTTAAGAAATTCGCTTCACAGCCACGTGATTTCGCGTTCAGTCCCACCGCGTGGCGCTCTGGGTAAGTTTCAACGAAATAGTTTGCCCTCGAAATTAACGTGCGAGTGGATGAGTATTCCACAGACATGCATTCCTTTCATGTAGTTCTTAATGAGATTCAGTGTGACAAAGGATATAATAAAAGCTGGCCTTTTGAATTACAGATACAACTCATTTTGGCCAGTTGAGAGGACTGGAGCAACTTGAAATAAAGTGCCTTGCTCAGGGACATAGCGTGCCTCCGGGAATTGAACTCGCTACCTTTTCATCGTGAACCAAATACTTGAACCACTAATCAACGCTCCTATTTAATCTCTCTCTTTGATATATATATATATATATATTGTTGTACTTGGGGATGGTCATATTGCCAGTTTAGCCAATAAAAACATACGCACTGTATATTTGGTGTTAATTTGCTTCAGCTTTATATTACATTAATCTTAATCTTATTTCGGCCAGAGTTCTTTCGTCACACTTCTGTGACCTCATCAGTGGTCCTTTGTTTCCTTCTTTCTTATGTGTG
>NC_068985.1:98652764-98657177 GCF_001194135.2 Octopus bimaculoides | reverse complement strand
TATATATATATATGCGTGTGTGTGTGTGTGTGTGTTTGTGTAAAATTGAACTTGAAATATGACAAATCATGCATTCGTATATTTGAAACATTTCAAAAATATCGAATGTAACTATCAAAATTATCAAAATAATTTTTCTGAAGTTTTATTGCTCAAAATAACATTCAGTCTCACGTTTTATCGGAGAACGGATGACTTTATTAACACACTTTTCCTTCCTCGCACCTTTTTCCTTCATATTCTACAAATACACATTTCTCTATAATTGAAAGTTCCTTGAAAATTATTAAATTTCCCTTATCTTACATAAAGAGAAGTTCCTTCCAGGAACATGCGAATATATCTATATATCAACCAAAAATTGTACTTCTTGTTCTTATCACACTTTCTTGCATCAACTTTTCGCCAAATTCTTATCATCGTCATATCTTGATTCACGCATGTTATCTAAACATATAAGTAGTTTAGAAGTTCTGAATCATGCAAATATTTCGCCTGTAAGAAAACCTAGATTACTGCTGCTTTTTTTTACGACTCTTCAGTTTTATGTGTCACATTTTAGTAAATTTCGTCTTCAGCTGTCTCCTGGACCTTTACATTGACGGCAGGGGAAAAATGCCTGGACTAATTGATGTATAGAAGATTTTTAGTGTTGTCAAAATAGTATGTTTATAACATTCACTTTAAGTTTGACGCGAAGAATATTACCTAAAAATTTACAGAAAAATAATTTACAGCATATTTTAACTAATTCTCTGATAGGATAATCTTTACCATGCTAACATGAGGCTAAATTTGGATTCCTCTATATTTTCAACATAAAAGCAAATATATTCGGAACGCCCTACTTAGATATCTTTTTCTACTCTAGGCACAAGACCCGAAATTTTGGGGAAAGGGGTCGATGTAATTGACTCATCCACACCTCCTCCAAGATGCCCTTGTGGCATAAAATTGAAATAATAATTATTATCTATATAAATACAGCCCTAAAGATTACAACGTCGTATTCAAAATCTCGCAGTTCTGCATTGAAATTACGTGAGAAGTGATATTTTTTTCTTCGGAAGTCTATGTTTCTAATTAAGATATATCATTTAGTGAGATGAGAAATCTAAAACATATGTGGAAAATTCTGTCTGTGGGTGTGCTTGTGGAGTTGCTAGTTAACTCCTCCTACATCGTTTTATCGATTTTGATGAAACTTGATACTTGTGTAGAACTCATGTCTGGAAACCTCATGGCATACTCATATTGTTGAAAAAAAATCGATTAATATGGCCCCTGGAAGGGATCCTTATATATCTAATATATTTCATTTTAACATCCAAGAGAAATAACCCATTCATTTTCCTAAATTATTTAGTATAAATCAAATTGAGTATGCTTATTTCTTAGTATTTGAACTGTTAAAGTTATTTTCGCAATTTATCCAGTACAACCCTTAAACAAGTAAATAGTATTTTTCTAAACAATAGATCCACTTATTTCGGTTAGTGACTTATTCACAAATATACCAGCACTAGCGCCGCTGAGGGCAATATTCTCTGGCAATGCACAAAAGCCCTTTTCAGAGTTATTTACTTTGAATTGTTATCATCCAATATCCGGTTCGCCTGTTATTACGTTACATTTCACGATTTTAGTATACATACCTCATTGGTATTTCCTCCTAAGTTCTATATACTCAGGGAACGCATTAAAGCCCTTTTCGGGGCTACTTTATTTGAATTCTTACAATCGGGTAACTCATTTCATGTCATTAAATAACTGATTTCACAATTTGGGTATTCCTAACTTATTGGGAATTCCTAAAAACAAGATCCTGTGTAAGACAGTTCGCTGTTCTCTGTAAATGTACAACAACCGTTTTAAGGGTTACACACTTTGTATTGTTGTTACTGGATTAGCGAAACAATTATGAGAACAGAACCAAGGAATAAGCTCCACTTTTCCTGGAATCAGCGGGTACGTCAGCTAGTAATATTTATAGAAGTTTCTAAAACCAAAAAAGAAAAACATTCCTTTTGTCTTTGATAAAAGATATTGTTTGATGAAAAGAACTACACGAATTTGTGACAATCAAACTTTCTCGGCTAAAGTGAAATATCCTAGCTCGGAATAGAAACCGTATCGCAAATTCTATTTTTATGGAAGTTTACCATTTTCTAAACAGTACTTACAAAAGTATAAATACATTAATAAATAAAAACATACTAAATATCGAACGACTGTTTTTTTCTGTTATTATTAATATTGGCTGATTTATCTTTTTATTTTCATTTTTTTAAAAATGAAGATTTTAAAAAAATACATAAAACTAAATAAATAAAACATTAAGATTTTTAAATAACAAAACACAAGGCAAGAAACATGAAAACGAAGAATAGTTCGTCAACATATGATAAAACTGTTACAGATATTTTTTCTTCTATTTCCTGATCGATTATTGACAGACAACTAATACTTCACACAAAGTGGAAATGATGCTGGAGGTTAGGAAAGGTACAAATATATTGATTACTTACTCAGCAACTTTCCAAAAACTGTTTATTATGCATTATTATTGGAGCGAGGTTATGTGATGGGAAATATAGCGGTAAATGAAACTCGCGCACATACGAATATATATGTATCTATCTTCTTCAGTATATATGCGTATGCGTTTGCGTGTTTGCGTGTAATTCCATATAATTGTGTGTTGTTACTTGAATGTTTATCTAAATGCATAAGCTCATTAAGTGAGATGAACATACAGAAACCGATGCGTGTGTATAAATATGCAAATGAAATGTGCATATATAATTGCAAAATTAATCGTTTACTTTCTGCATGTAATGATATATATATATATATATATATATATATATATATATATATATATTGATAGACAGATAGATGTAAATATCATATCATATTGTATACATCTAAATATATGTATATGCGGATATATCAATACACACACCCAGAACTGAGTATATACTAATAAAATCTGTGTACATAATTATGAGCATGAAGTTCACGACTTACATGCTTCTATCATATATATATATATATATATATATATATATATATATATATGTATGTATGTATGTATGTATGTATGTATAAGTATACACATACATACACATATATACATTATTAACGTCATAAGAATTCGAAGGGTTACTTTGATCCAATAGTAGAACGTCTGTCATGTCTACAAAAATCCTGAGTTCGAGCCACTCTTTTTATCCAATATTTACAACCTTGTATCTACCTAGTCTTGAAGGACAGACTCACCATGCCATATAGATAAATACAATATGCTCAGCATTTGACATAAAAAAGACAAAGGTCATGCACATTCCAGCAGCTGAGAAAATGCATTTAAAGCCTATCATTTTTGTGTGAGGAAAAAGACTAGAAGTAGTGGAAAGCTTTGTGTACCTTGAAAGTACGCTTAGTAGAGACCCTTGACACTGAAACAAATCACAGGATTGCGAAAGTTAGTGATACATTCAGGAAACTCGAGAAGCGAATCTGGTTAGATTGGGATGTCACGAGAGATACAGAGCTCGCTGTGTATGATGCCTGTGTTCTTACAGCCCTGTTATTCGGATGAGAAACATGGACAGCTTAGTTATCGTATCGAGCAGTTGGAAATATTACATCATTGAATCCGGAACATCCTGAACATAAAGTGGTCCTCCAACACACCTTATTTTGTTGTATTTAAGAAGGTTGGCAGCATCATTATAGAGAAAAGGATCATTTTGAGCTATATGCGTTGGGCTAGTCATGTCGTCAAGATGGAAGACAGAAGGGTACTCAAACAGATATTTTATAAGGAACTAACCTAAAGCAAAATGTTTCAACACAAACCAAGAAAATGGTTAAAGGATGTCATAAAAGGCAACCTTAAAGTTCTAGAAATCGATATGGATATCTGGGAGACATTCAGTTGACAGCCGCTCATCATGGGACGTGGCTATCAATTACAGATGTGACATCTTTGAACAAAAGTTAATGGAGCACGCTGCTTTGAAAGGTTCGCTCTACAAGCGGGATCCAAATGCAGGGATTGCAGAAACACAGCAGGTATGGAGATGCAATGCGTGCCTATGATTCTTCTCCTCTCAAAGGCAGGGTTCATCGACCATCTAAAGACGCATGAACCAAAGAGATGATTCTACCGATGCGCGCGTCGCAGTACATCGGTACCGAAAAATGTCACATTTGTGAATGTTCCTGCTGAACAAGAGCTAAAAGCCACCTGCGTGGATATGATCGTGCAAGTTCAAGGATGAGTCGGCGCTCATCTGATAAGAAGTAGCAATCAGCACACACACACACACACACACACACACACACACAAACACACACACACACACTCTCACACACGCACACATGTGTGTATGTATATATATATAT
>NC_068985.1:98644065-98648707 GCF_001194135.2 Octopus bimaculoides | reverse complement strand
ATATATATGGAGAGAGAGAGAGAAAGAGTGAGAGAGAGAGATGTGTGCGCATGAGTGTCCATATGTTCATAAAATGTCTAATCTACTTCCTCTATGTGTTATGTTTGCATATATATATAAGATGTTTGTGCCCTTCGTTTGTTTTTTACTTTTAAATATCTTTTCTTACTACACGTTTCCTTTTCGATGAGCTGAAATGATAACGAGAGAAGATAGGAGTAAATAAGCAAAAGTTTTCCCTCTCTGTTTATTTCTTTCTCTGTGTATGTGTGTATGCCTATTTGTCTTGTTTGTGTGCGTGCGCGCGCAATGAAACTAAATTTCTTCTTCCGTTAATATTATTTAGTTGATAACATTTTAAAAAGTTTCACTATATTTCTGTAGTTATAGTCTTCGTTCTTTCGTTGAACGAATCGTAAGTCCGTGGTTTCATTTCTTTTTTTCTTTTTTTTTTATAAAATTTCACAGAGCCGAGTATTTTCTCGATATTCGCAATCTTTTACCGTTTTCAACCAGTTGGTTGGAATCAATAGAAAATATATAAAGTATTGAGAAAGTTATACAACTTTGCCGCTCATATATTATTGGGTTGTCAACATCTCTGGATTAGCCATTATGAAAAATAAGCAGGTGTTTAGGACAGGTATCAAAGGATGAGGAACACCACAGAATTGGTAAATGGTTTACGGCACAAAAGAAATCACTTTAAACTTGCTAAAATATTGGGTTGTCCGGAAAGTTCGTGCCGATTTATAGTAGCTTACCTTTCGACTTATTTGCCATGAAACCACCTCAATTCTGGGAAGAGGGTATTTTCAAGTTAAAGGAAAGATGGAGACGCATTGTGCAACAAAATGGTTCATATTTGGTTGATCAAAAATGTAATGGCAAGTATTTATTGACCTTTTACTTTCCTTTAAAAATCCGCACGGACATCCAGCACTTAAGATATTTAAAGTAGTAATAACTGAATGTCATAGTGAATTGTTAACCGGCAAATAAAAATAATTTGATAATTCGTAGATTAAAAGACAACATGGATGTGAAGAAATGAGAAGATATTTTCTTTATTACTAAACAATTTGTTCTAATCAAAGTAGATTTATAAAGAATTGACACTGAGAGATTTCATAATGCTTGCATAGATCACTGCTCCGTAACCGGAATGCCGTTCCACAGACGATACTAGATGTGCTGCAGTGCAACCTGAATATAATTGTTTTTCCTATACTTTTCGTTATATTTTTAGTTGAGGTGCGCCGCTGAATTTTTAAAAGAATATAACTGTACTGCAAGTGAAAACGGGTTGCGGAGCACTGGCATAGATTACTATTACAAGAATCAGGTGCGTTTAGTTAAATCGAAATAATAAAATATCCCTTTCAGGGGTCCGTTTAATTCTTGAACATCCATGGCTCCTTAGTCCTATGATCCTATCCTATAAATTTTTATTGATTCCGTGCGACTTGCAAAGGTGTGTGGCCTAGTGTTTAGGACGTTGCCCTCATGATCGTAAAGCCGTGGTTTCGATTCCTGGGGTGGGCGGTACATTGTGTTCTTGAGTAACATAATTCATTTCACGTTCCTCCAGTCCACTAAGCTGTAATAGAATTTCAGTAATAGCTAGGGAAGTGGTCCTTGCGACGGACCGGCGCTCCGTTCAGTGGGTGGGGCGTTTTGCAATCTCACCGAGGAAGAAACTGGGTTAATCTCCAGTCATATGAATACTAGGATTCAGGATAGACCTAAGTGCCAAGTTGGGTATCTAAGACTACATTATCCAGTGCAATCTTCAATTTTTTTCTTAAGGCGTTAGAGTGTAAGAGGATGGACATTTGACTGCAACTTTTAGTATATTGAGCAACCACATAGTACTCGATTGGCGCATGGCTTAGTGGTTAGGACATTCGGCTCTCAGTCGTAAAGTCGTGAATTCGATTCCCGGCCACGTATTGTGTCCTTGAGAAAGACATTTTATTTCACGTTGCTCCAGTTTACTCAGCTGGAAAAACTGAGTAGTACCTGTAATTCAAAAGGTCAGCCTTTCCACGTTCTGTGTCACACGGAATCTCCCGTGAGTTACTGTAAGGGTACGTGTGCTAACATTTCTTATTTATTGCCCGCAAGGGGCTAAACATAGAGTGGACAAACAAGGACAGACAAAGGGATTAGGTCGATTGCATCAACCCCTGTGCGTAACTGGTACTTAATTAATCGACCCCGAAACGATGAAAGGCAAAGTTGACCTCGGTGGAATTTGAACTCAGAACGTAACGGCAGATGAAACACTGCTAAGCATTTCGCCCAGCGTGCTAACGTATCTGCCAGCTCGCCGCCTGTAAGGGTACGTGTGTCGGTGGGGTGTTCAGCCACTTGCACGATAATTTCACGAGCAGGATCAACTGGAACACTCATCGTCGTAACCGACGGAGTGTCAGTCGATACTTGAGTTGACGGACACGGTAAAGATAGTATCTATAACCATTTTCCTTGATAAAGAATGTAATTGGAAGCATATGGCTTCGGATAATTCGTATTCCTCCAGCACTCACATAATTTCTTTCGACAAAAATAGCTTTCTCTTCTTACTTTTATCCATCTTATTCACAACATTAATGATTTTCAAATTATTTAATTGTCCGGGCTAAACTTTATTCATTCTATCTTGATACACAGAATTTCTGCTTTTATCTCTTGAATAAGCATCTCAATGGTGCTCAACTCACTCATTTACTAAAAAAAAAAACGTTGTGGTATTCAACAGCTTATTCTATCATATAGCTGTACTATCAAAGGAATTAGTCCATCCAAACTACAGTCTTACAGATAATTCAGATACACAGTGAATGGCGTCGTGTTTTAGCGGTATAAGCTTTGTAAAAGAACTTAAGCTTAAATCAACGTATTATTACAGTAATGGAAGAAATCATGAGGTTTAGATCTCAAAATTAAATTTTCACTTCAAATAGTTTGTTTGATAAGACTTGTATGATGCTTTGTTTTATTGTTATTTTTTTTTTATATATACATTACATGCTTCAGGTAGTCGGAAGCAAATAGGTTTTGAGATAAAAGCCATTTACAGTCTCTTAACCTCTAACAAAGATATGAAATACATTTTAAAATCGCGATAAAATAACGAACAAAAAGAGAGAAGAAAGAAAAAGAAAGCAAAGGAAGTGAAGTAAAAATTAAATGCAAGAATAATTAAGGCGTGGAAATTTCGAGAAAAGATACATTATTAACGATAAAATCGCTAAAATAGGAAACCTTAAATGACTGTCAGATGCTAGCTGACCAGAACAAATATATACAGTTTCCCATGATAACGAAAACAATGATGAATTAATTAGCCAAGGCTTGGCTGTGATAATGTCATAAAACACAGGAAACGTGTAATTTTAGTTTGAATGAAATCTATAAGCAATCGCTGGTTCAGGATGAACAAGCCATCGTTCTGATGAACGGCAAAAATAAATCTGCAATATTTCATGAATAAGCAAGTCAAGCAGCCATACAGTCGATGCTTCTATTAGAGATTCTACCGGAAATTAGGCCTAGAACTTGCTATTACTTGCTGCAGTGTTCGTGTGGTTAAATTTTTATCATATGCTGGAGACCAATAGAAACCACTGGAGGATACATACGTTTCACAGTAAAGTAGCAAAAAATCCCTAACATCTGAATATTAATAGCAGCAATTTAACGAACATTTTTCATAGATAATATTAAGATTTCATTAAGCGATAATATATTCCATGTCAGTGAAAATTACAAGAGAGGTTAAATATCGATTTCTTTTGACTAAATTTAACGGCATTTTGTTAATATTGATGTTATTATTGTTTAGCAGACATATGGCCAAAGGTATTCAAGTCATGGTCATACCATGTGGTTTTGAGTTCGATCTCACAGCATAAAATTTAGTAGGGATAAACTGTGTATAAGCTCACCAAATATATACATATATGTGATGTTTTGCAAACAGCTTGCACATGCAAGTGTTACCAGTCGAGAGCTCCGCATACCGGAAGTCAGCAACTGTATGGAGTCATCAGGACAGAATGCACGCCGTTTCGAAGGGGTGTGGGGCGCGTGGCTGTGTATTTGTGATTAATAAAAGTAAAATTAATCACTCGATAAACATTCATGGTTAAAATCTAATTCTGAGAACAGTACCAACATTGGTACTGTGGAAGAAACGTCTGGTAAAAGTGTTCAAATTTAATGGTGATCACAGGGGCACTAAACTGAAGTTTGCCCCTTCTCTTTATGTGTTTACAAACACATACACACACATACACACACATATATATATATACATATATAAATATATATACTCATTTACTCAGTTACTTGTTTCAGTCATTTGACTGAGGCCATGCTGGAGCACTGCCTTTAGTCGAACAAATCGACACCAGGACTCCTTTCTGTCCATTTTGTCCATTTCCACGCATATAACCTTGTTATACAGAGTAATAACTTGTGCTTTGTTGTCTACTTCTAGCGTACAGGCGCTGTCCCTCCAGCGACCTTTATTATAATTATACTTTAAATATAAATTAACCAATATGGTCTTGTTAATGTCTTTATCATATATGTATGTATATATATATATATATATATATATATATATATATAT
>NC_068985.1:98641948-98643831 GCF_001194135.2 Octopus bimaculoides | reverse complement strand
GGGGGAGTTATCAATTTTTTTGTGGTGTTTTTCCACAATTTATTTTGTTAAAAATGAATACTTCCTCTGTAGAGGAAAAAAATCTGTGAAAAGAACTGTGAAATATTAAGTACGCCGACGGCAGAAAAAACTTGTCGAACCGGCAAAAAAGTTTAATTTTGCAGCTGCGGCTGGAGTGAAAAAAGAAAAACTATGTATTTTGACAAAAATGTACTAATGCAGCACCAAAACATGTTTGCAAAGGAGGGATACGATGTAAAAGCCACCCTCCCGAGTGAAATTATAGAAGAAACCGCAAAAAAAATAGTCGTATTTAAAACTCTTGTTGTAAAAGAAAAGGAACTAGACAAAGCACCAAAAGAAGCTATAGAAAAATGCCTACAGCCGATCTGGCAGGATATAAAATACTTGACCAGAGGCAAACGCTTTGCCACGGTAGTAGTGTATTTCAAAAGTGAAGACAAAGCAAAAACACACTTAGTACAACCTTTGAGAACCACGGATATTGTATTGCTGCCAACATACTTAAGCAGGCGCACATAAAAAATCATGATGAAAGAGATCCCACCAGAAATAAACGTATCATGGCTACTCCCAGCCCTACTAAAAGGAATAGAAGAAGAAATAACGATATTAGAGACCTCAAAAATACACCAGTAGAACTGGAAGGGGCAAGGCCTTGAGGTCATTATCCAAGCGGCGCCTCAGACACTGGAAATGACCGTAGAGAACATACACCTCGGAGAAGAAACCACCTTACGGGTAATGGTGGAGGGGAGAAGAAAAAATGCGGACAAGCATTTTATCCGACTCGCTAACGATTCTACTAGCATGCCTCCTTCGACCTCCCTGTAATGAAAATAATTGTTTTTAACATTGACGCTTGGTCTGAAATTTGGAGAGAATTTTTAATCAACTTCAGTGCTTTATCATATCGACTTAGTGCTTTAATTAGTGTTTTATCGTATCGACTCGTGCTTAATTGTGTCGATTAGTGCTTTACCGTATCGACTCAGTGCTTTATTAGTGCTTTATCGTACCAACTCAGTGCATTACCCTGTCGATTAGTGCTTTATAGTATCGACTCAGAAAGAAAAAAAGGCAAAGTTAGCTTCAGGTGTATTTGAACTCAAAACATATAGAACCAGTACAAATAACGACTCTTTACTAAATCTGCCAATCCACCACCTTTCCCGTAGTGATATTATAACAATGAACTGGAGAGAGGAGAAGTGAATGAGATTTTAGAAATAATATAACATTTAACTTCGTTTTCTTTCTCTATTTTTTTTCTTTTACTTCTTTACTGCTCTTTTTTCTTTTCTCTCTTCGTCTTATTCTATTTGTTTATTTCTTAGTTGTTATTTAGGACTTAACTATTGATCAGCCGTTTCGTAAGACGCTGCTTGCTGCACTTAAACTGTACTGTAAGCTATATCGGTATTACAGTTTTGGTTAAGTTTTTAGTACGTTTAAAATTTTTTTATGGGCGCACTTGTTTGTGTGCACATGTGTGTGTGCGTCTGTATATTGTATTTGTGCATACGTGCGTGCGTGCGTGCGTGTGTGCGAGTATTGTATGTGTGTGTGTGTGTGTGTGCGTGTGTATGTGTGTGCGTGCTTGTGTGAGTGTGATTAATGCGTTTGTTTGCGCGTACGTTGCATATGGGTTAATTTATCTGAGTTTGTGTGTGTTGTTGAAAAACTGAAATTAACAAAAGAAATAAAAAAAGAAAAAGAAAAAAGAAAACGATTAAATGAAGATAAATTCGCTAATATAAATACAAAAATATACACAAGTACACATAAACATTCGCGTTTGTGTACATGTGTGTGTGTGTGTGTGTGTGTGTGTGTGTGTGTGTGTGTGTGTGTGTGTGTGT
>NC_068985.1:98638821-98641196 GCF_001194135.2 Octopus bimaculoides | reverse complement strand
ATATATATATATATACAGTCACGATGTCTTGATGCTGCTGAACGAGACAAAATTAACGCGATCCTCTTGTTGAAAGTTTTTCAAGTTCCTGTTCATGGTGTCAGTGTAGATTTGGTGCGAAATGTCTAATGTGCATAATGATGACACCCATGTGTAGAAGGTTAGGACAGGTTTAACAATAAAAGAAGTACTAGGGTTTCTTGGTTCGACCAAAAGCCGTCAAGCCGGTGCCCCAGCATCGCCGTAGTCTAATGAATGAAGCAAATAAAAGATAAAAGATATATATATATATATGCGCGCGTGTGTGTATATGTATACCTGTGTGTGTGTGTGCATGTGCGTGCGTGTGTGCATGTGCGTGCGTGTGTGTGAAATAGTTGGAAGAATTGAAGGTTATCGCGATAGTATAAAAACGAGACAGATAGAGTATAATTGCTAGAGAAATTAATAGGTAAAGATAGACGCTGGGGTAAAATTGATGAAAAAGATAGGGATAAGAATCGTCTGCTTAAAAAATGATAAACAAATGTAATATGAAAATACAGAATTTATCAACAAAAGTGAGTGTGTAGTAATAGAATAATAGAATATCTGAAAACAATATATTACAATTTATATTTATTGTCTCACTGCCATATTGCATGTATTTCTGGTATTTGCAGAATCATGAAATATCTGATCTTTATATCATCTTGTTACCAACATGTAATGTCGGTCGTCTGTTGAACATGGCGACGTTTTAGATCACTGTACAAACTACGCTGACTTAACTTAACCTTATCCACTCTGTTTTTCTCTGTATTTCTTTATTTCTTTTTCTCTCATTCTATCTTTGCCATCCACTCCCTCACATTCTCTCTCTCACTCTTTCACACTAAAATCTTTCCGCATGAATGCCTCGGTAGCACGGCTGTACCGGAATATAGAGCTTCAATGATGTTAGAAAGATGTTAGAGAGGTGAGTCTAATAGTTGAGGTTGATTGCAACGCACTTGCGGTAGATTATATCGCAATGGGGGAAGCGCTAACGACAGCAATATGAAATAATGCTGATGGTGATAACTGGAAAGTAGTTTAGTGTTGGTGATGGCGATAACAGTGGTGGCGACGGCGGCAGCGGCGGTGGTGGCGGTGGTGGCGGTGGCGGCGGCGGTGATGGCGGTGGTGGTGAAGAAGGAGGACTAAGAATGAATTTGTATGAATGATAGGAGATTCAGGAACATTATTTTATGGCTTAATTAGAGGATGAATAGCGGGTGGTATCTGGCGAAAGAGACCATGAATAATAAGTTGCCGAAACAGAAATCGGAGCATCAAATATCAAATTAAACTCAAACTAGTTACCTGGTCCAAATATTTCCCAGGGAGTGAACTCCATCACTTAAGCCATTCATAGGCCCGGAAACCTTAAACCGGATAAGGAGTAGATTTACGATATAAAAGAAATAAAGTCTATTCAATAGCTTTCAGCAGTTTCGAAATCCGAATAACTGGATCGATGTGATGTTCTGGTCACATAAGCATTGCAATGGTGCCGCTTGTGTGATTGAGCTCTGAAAACATGATTAAGATCATCTACTTTTAAGGCTTTTAACCATTTGCCTGAGCAAAGCATTTTCATAAGTTTGTCTTAAACTCCATGCGTGTATTTGTAATCCTGTATCATTTTCTTCGTCTTCTCGGTTGTTTTGGTCTGTGTTGTCCTATACATTCGCTTGCTTTCTTCCAAAAATTTAATGATCTTAACTTAGATTTTTGGGGTCAGCCAATTTTTAACAGTCTCAAGTGTAACAGGCCGAAACTGTAATGATAATTTCGAAACTAGACTGATGAATGATCCGTCCTTGTTTTTTTTCCTGTCCGTCTTTGTATCGTCTGTCTCTCTGTATGTTTTTATTGTCGTCTGTTACGTTCTTATTCCATTTTTGGGGTTTATATATATACATACATGCATACTTACATACATAGACACAAACACGCACATATATACATACATATATATATATAGTTAATAAAAAACATATATCAGTAAGAAGCACACTCTAATAAATAGAGCAGTAATTATTACAACAAAATTTTATATAGAGTTACCCAAGGCTTCGCATATATAATAAACAGTCAGTATACAATACGTACATGTTTGCTTGAAAGAGGAATTAAAACCTTCCAAAACCACGCTTCTCTCACTATATGCGAGATATACCTTTGCTATATTCTCCGTGCGTGTTTGCATATAATGAGAGATGCGTGATTTTGGAGGGTTTTAACTCCTCTGTCAAGCAAACAGTTACATATTGTACCCTGACTATTTATTATATATTTTGCATATTTTGATTATGTTTTCTGGTCACTTATATATATATATATATATATAT
>NC_068985.1:98636528-98638434 GCF_001194135.2 Octopus bimaculoides | reverse complement strand
GTGTGTGTGTGTGTGTATGTTTGTGTGTCTGTGTTTGTCCCCCCAACATCGCTTGACAACCGATGCTGGTGTGTTTACGTCCCCGTAACTTAGCAGTTCGGCAAGAGACCGATAGAATAAGTACTAGGCATCCAAACAATAAGTCCTGGGGTCGATTTGCTCGACTAAAGGCGGTGCTCCAGCATGGCCGCAGTCAAATGACTGAAACAAGTAAAAGAGTAAAAAAAAAAGAGTATATGTGTGTGTGTGTGTTTGTATATACATACATATATATGTGTGTGTGTGTGTGTTTCAAAATTATTTTCTTTCAATATACATCCTACATCGAAACAATCTCATATAAAGTTGAAAATGGACTTAAAGACTTTCTAGAATTACATAAAGCTTCTGGTTTCACAATTTTGTGATTTTCAGAAAAGTTAGTGAAATAATTGATGTTGATAATTATCTATATATCTAGTGAAAACAAACGAAGATTTATAGTATAACGCCCAACAGTCGTTGGTGAATATAACATATTGATTAGTTGTTTTATGCACGAGATTTTAAAATTTAAATACCAATTATGTTGCAGCGCTGCTGAATGCACCCTTTGACTAGCTGTTTTAGTTACATAACAGATAATGAATTATTTAGTTGTGGCTGGTATTTGTTAGTAAAAAAACATTTTATTTAATTATCTGTATTTGCCAGAAGTTTTGCAATATGAGAAGAGTTGGTATTTTGAAAATATATTTGCTGGTCATAACTCCAAATGTCATTAACGAATATTTGCTTGGTACTGGGATCTAGTATTTGTTGACAATGGACAGTCATTCTATAGCAAGTGAAATGGTTCTTTACGGTAGACATCTATTCTTAAATAAAATTAAGGCAAATTTTGTAGTTTGGATGGGCACATAGTCTGATAGTTTTAGTTACATATTTAGCGATTATTTTGGAGCTGATAAGTAATTTTATTAGGTGTTAAAAAGTGCTAAAATATTAATAATATCTCCACTTAAGGAAATTTTATTTATTCATGAGTTTTCTACAGATATTTCAGATAACATTATATAAGACTTGATGACATTTTCCCGAAATAATTATTTCATGGAGGGCATCATTCCAATGACGGAGATGAGAGTGATTTGTATCCTTCTTTCCAAGCCCTGTTTCAATTTACTATCGATTCAAATGGAAAACCACCCGAGAAATACAAACATGTATTCTGTATATTCCCTAAAATCCAAATAGATATGTCATTGTGTCGGTTATGATGACGAATGTTCTAATTGAACGAATCAACGGAACAACCTGTTCGTGAAATTAACATTGATGTGGCTGAGTACTTCACAGACACGCATCATCTTAACATAGTTTACAGGAAGATTCAACGTGACACAGAATGGGATAAGGCTGGCCCTTTGAAACACAGATACTACTCATTTTTGACAACTGACTGGATTGGCGCAATGTGAAATAAAGTGTCTTACACAAGGATACAACGCACCACCGGGAATAGGACTTACGACCTTAAGATCATAAGCCGAACACCTTAACCGCTAAGAACCACAGTAATGAGAGGCCCCATAAAATAATCATCACTATTGGGACTGACCGGTGACTTGCGCGACGACAAAGTGATTATTGACGTCCTGTGGAATGTCTTTCAGGAAATAGTCTTTTATTCTTTTACCTGTTTCAGTCATATGACTGCGGCCATGCTGGAGCACCGCCTTTTGTCGAACAAATCGACCCCAGAACTTATACTTTGTAAGCCTAGTACTTATTCTATCGGCTCTCTTTTGCCGAACTGCTAAGGTACGAGGACGTAAACACACCAGCATCGGTTGTCAAATGATGGTGGGAGATAGAGACACAAAAATACCACCCCCATATATATATATATATATATATATATATA
>NC_068985.1:98635024-98636276 GCF_001194135.2 Octopus bimaculoides | reverse complement strand
AAAACTCCGGCATTTCGAAGAATCAAAGCAGTACGCATCGTTAAAATGGTTCTTCCCACGAACACAGATTAAATTG
Organism: Octopus bimaculoides; assembly: GCF_001194135.2. Taxonomy (NCBI): domain Eukaryota; kingdom Metazoa; phylum Mollusca; class Cephalopoda; order Octopoda; family Octopodidae; genus Octopus; species Octopus bimaculoides. The sequence continues at coordinate 98,636,200 of NC_068985.1, read as the reverse complement.
TTTTCGTGGAGGGTAGTGGCGGACGGAAAACAAGACAGGAAAACGAAACGGTGAAATAAAGAAACAATATATATATATTTATATATATATATATACGATGTGCTTATTTCAGTTTCGATCCCAAATCTACTCACAAGGATTTGTTCGGCCCGAGGTTATAGTATAAGACACTTGCCCAAGGTGTCATGCAGTGGGACTGGACCCGGAACCATGTGGTTTGGAAGCAAGATTCTTACCACACAGCCACGGCTGCGCCTATTATTTTAAATTTAAAATGTTTTTCTTTCTTGAAGTTATTGATTCCAAATTCCAGCATTCGAGGGACTATGAATATTCATGCTAGATTAAATGAATATTCATGCTAGATTAAATGTCACTTTTGCCTTAGTTAAATGCTAAGTTAAATGTCACTTTCGTAGTTCTGAATTTGTTGTTGGAATAAGTATTAAAAATTGTCTTGTTACAACAACAGATGGAGTTTCAAGTCTGTGGCATTTATAATGCTCTGTACTTGCTAATGAAATTAATATGCATTAACCACTCTTTCCATTTAGAATGAAAAATTACCTTCTAACACTGTTTAAGAGACGTCACAAAGATCACCGCTGTGAAGGGAATCTCACACGGAAATTTATAAATAAATCAATTATAAAATAGGTGGAAATGATATCTCCTGTAGCAGCAAGACACTTGGTGAGAAGTAATTCTGTATTTGAAACGACATCCGTTGGATGCGACAAATATCCTTCTCTACTCTAGGTACAAAGCTCGAAATTTTGGGGGAGGGGGCCAGTCGATTAGGTCGACTCCAGTACGCAACTGGTACTTAATTTATCGACCCCGAAAGGATGAAGGGCAAAGTCGACCTCGGTATCGGTAGAATTTGAACTCAGAACGTAAAGACAAACGAAATACTGCTAAGCATTTCAACCGGCGTGCTAACGTTTCTTATTTTTTTATTGCCCACAAGGGGCTAAGCACAGGGGGAACAAACATGGACAGACAAAGGGATTAAGTCGATTACATCGGCCCCAGTGCGTAACTGGTACTTAATTTATCGACCCCGAAAGGAAGAAAGGCGAAGTCGACCTCGGCGGAATTTGAACTCAGAATCATTGATACAGCTTTGTATTATTTATGCCGTCAATATGTGAATCTTGAAACTAATTTAAACGC
>NC_068985.1:98632361-98633689 GCF_001194135.2 Octopus bimaculoides | reverse complement strand
ATCATAGTAGGTGCTTTAGGTATAATAAAAAAATATTCAGACAAATACATAACAAAAACACCAGGACTTACAAATATATATAACATACAGAAAATTGCACTACTGGGCACTGCACACATCCTACGCAAAACACTTTCAATACAGTAACCATAAGAGCACCACAGCAAACCACAGCACATACCCAAGGCGCACAGAGCTGCGCTCGGTAGTGAAGTGAAAGCACGTTATAAAAATAAAACTACTGAATAATAATAATAATAATAATAATAATAATAATAATAATAATAATAATAATAATAATAATAATAATAATAATAATAATGATTATGATGATGATGATGATAGTAAATGCTAACGTTTATATGTGAAGACAAAAATTTCGTTATCAGGAAGATATTTGATATTTTTATGAAGTGAGTTGTTTTACTTTAATGAGAGTTAATTAATTTATGATTCTATATGTCTACGCACGTTATATCGTTGAAAGATGCAACGCCTTAATAGTTGTGTGTGCGTGCTCGTGCGCGCACGTCCACGCCATTTTATTTAGATATCCAAAATATGAAATTGTACAGATGGTTGTGTGGTTAAGAAGCTTACTTTGCAGCCATGTTGTTTCGAGTTCAAACCCACAGCACGCCAAGCGTCTTCTACAATAATCCTGGGTCGATACGTACTTTGTAAGTGAATTTGGTTGATGGTATTTGTGTGCTTTCCCGACGTACATACATATACACACACATACACACAGAAACACACACACACAATACACACACGCACACACAAGTGCACACACAGTGAAACAGAACCCGAAATCTTGTGGCAGCAAAGCAAGTTTCTTAACCACCTTCGCCTAGGTGTGGAGATTTCCACAATTAATCAAAATGTGATGGTAAAGTCATTAAGCTACTGATAGACCGAATCCTAGGCTGCAACCTCAAGTTTGGTGCATGATTTTCGTAATTATTTTTAACAGGACTTAACTTTTAATTGCCTTAGTTTAATTAGCTGTCAAGAATAGGTACAGTTTTAAATTCTTGCCTACCTTGAGAAGGTAACGGAAAATCATTTTATTTCTCCTCTAGTGAAAACAAAAAAGAAGTTAGTTCTTCAGGATCCTCAGAAATCTTCTTCAACTTGATGACAAAGCAGTTACAGGAAATATTATTTGTAATTTAACGAATCTTTAAAAAGAATATCATTTTAATAATTTATTCTTTTCATTTTTTTATTTGCTTACACATGTTGTCTAACTCCCTCCACACACACACACACACACACACACACACTCTCTCTCTCTCTCTCTCTCTCTCTCTCTCTCTCTCTCT
>NC_068985.1:98630957-98632351 GCF_001194135.2 Octopus bimaculoides | reverse complement strand
TTTCTCTCTCTCAAGCTCACCGTTTCCTCGAAGACTCACGACATGTGGTTTTAAAATGTCAGCTTTAAGTAAACATTATCAGTTTAGCATTTCTTCCTTACCACGCTGGTGGTCGGAAAGAAGTTGGGTAACGCTTAAAGTAAATGTGGTAAATCTATCATGTAATTTTAGCTTTCGATATCATTCAGAAAAAATATCCTAAGGGTTCATTTTGTTTTGTGAACTTTTTCAACAATTTTGGATGAAATGGGGTCATTAGAGCTTTGTTCTTTTGTTCCCTTTAAACCATTTGTTTCAAAGGAATCAAGCAAACGATACCGCACGCATCTGCACACATACAGACGGAAATATATCAAAAAGAATTTCATTAGAAAAACAAAGATTTTTATTTTATTCTTTCTACAGTTACATATCCAGTTTGAAATGACAATGATAAACAAGAGAATTCTGAGCACAAAAGGTATTTATTCGGTCATTGTATTGAATCATTTATTCCTTTAGTTTTACTCTAAAACACTGGGATATTTATTTAAGATCCAAATTGACAGGTGCCGTAGAGTAGAAGTTCTTACTCATCACGCAACCTGTTTCAATTCCAACTTGAACCTATTTCATTTGTCGTATGCTGCTACTATCATTAAAAAAACATGAACGAAGTCACAAATGAATGGAAATGTTTTCCACTGGAAACTGAAATCAGAGTACATGCTTCACTCGCTAACCATAGTTTTACAACTCTTGTCTGATGCATATATATTAAGCTCTTTATTTTAAAGCTGTTGTCATAGAACTGGTCGAAAAATATCTGGCGTAAGAGTGCTTTCGTCTTGACCCAGATGACGATTTAACCCTCGCCTTTTCTGAATTTCACTTGTAATACACAGGGGATGTGAAGGTGCATAGCTCAGTGGTTAGAGCGTCGGGCTCACAATCATGAGGTAGTGAGTTCGACTCCCAGATCAGGCTCTATATTGTGTTCTTGAGCAAGACATTTTTATTTCACGCTGCTCCAGTTCACTCAGCTGTAGAAATGAGTTGCGACATCACTGGCGACAAGCTGTATCGGCCCCTTTGCCTTCCCATTCGATAGCATATGTGGCGGGGAGAGGGGACACTGGTATGCATGGGTGACTGCTGGTCTTCCATAAACAACCTTGCCCGGATTTATATTTCGGATTTGGATTTCGGATTTTGCACCGATTTGAGGCATAAAATGATGGCGGCCTTATGAGTATTCAACGTTCGATTAGCAAAAGACTGACTGCTATTTGTTACGATTCTTTGCGTTCTAAGTTCGACTCCAACCGAAGTCAACTTCCCACTAATCCTTGTGAGGATTCGATAAAAAATTATCAACTACTAGGATCTCTCTCTCTCTCTCTCTCTCTCTCTCT
>NC_068985.1:98630097-98630834 GCF_001194135.2 Octopus bimaculoides | reverse complement strand
CTCTCTTTCTCTCCGCTCTCTCCCTCTCTCTCTCTCTCTCTGCGGGGAAAAAGATGTGAAAACGACTCACAACATTTCTTTTCTCTAAGCTAACTATTTTTCTCTATCTCAATAGAAGAATTTCTGAAGCAAAGAGAACGATTACGATAGTAAAACAGGATGCAAATGATGCAAAGGGTGGATAAAAGACATCTATTAAATAAATAAATGATAAACGAATTTTTAAAAATTTAGCCAAAGATCACGTAGTTTTGACAAATAGGATGTAATTATGCAATAAACAAGCGGAGTAAAGAAAATGACAAATGAATTATTCGAAGAAAAATATTAGGAAAACAAGTTTGCAATAGTAGGATCTTAAAAACAATTACACAGAAACAACAGCAAAGATGACCAATGAAAGCGATGATACAAGCAACGAATTTATTCGAAGCATTTTTAGTGACTTCAGAAAAAAAATAAAAAATTATGAACTAGGCAGAGATGTTGATAAACAGGATATGAATGACATAATCAAAAGGTAGATATTAAATAACTACTAAAGCAACCAATCAATAAATGAATAAAACTCCTGTGTGAACAACAAACAAGTCAGAAAAGCAAAATGCGATTATGCCCTTCAGAAGCAGAGACGGAACGGCGGCCGATTTAGAATTGGGAAGTGACACGTGTTTATATATATATATATATAATGTATATACATACATACATATACATACATATATGTATATGTATAT